>NC_084600.1:41171034-41238534 GCF_033807715.1 Cololabis saira
ATATTTGATATCAATACTTAGGTCAGATATTGGTGAAAGAAATTAGCTCAATTAAAGTAGAATATAATATTAATGTATAATATGTTTTATAGCTACCTTATGAAAAGCGCATTTTCTGCGCGAAGGGGTCAAAGTGTAACTATTTGACACTGCACAAAAAATAATAATGCATGAAAATCAATGTTGCTACTCATCATTGACATATCCCAGGCTGTAATAACCCAAAACAAAAAAATCTACTTTGCATGTAGTATATTGAAAAAAATTCAATTTTTCTGTTTTTTTCATCTAAAAACATGGTGGCATCGTGACAAAAACCTGGCATTTAAAGGGTTAAATCTTTAAAATATCATTAATATTTGATATCAACACTTAGGTCAGATATTGGTGAAAGAAATTAGCTCAATTAAAGTGGAATATAATATTAATGTATAATATGTTTTATAGCTACTTTATGAAAAGCGCGTTTTCTGCGCGAAGGGGTCAGAGTGTAACAATTATTAAAGGTGTCCCGGAGGGTTAATACCCGTAGGTAGATTTGTTTTGCAGTAGTAGAAGGCATCTCACACACAATCTTTACGGTCATTAATTTGACACAGGACAAATACAGAGACTAGGTTTACGACGGCACAAGACAGACATGGCAGGTTCTCACAATGCTCACTGAGCAGGATAAAAGTATATGTTGCCCACAAGGCAAAGAGCAATGAATAGAGGTCAAAACCAATGTCAGGTCGGTTTCTAATAGATAGAAATAAATAAGTTAAAAGCAGGATAGTACTCAGCGATAAATAAAATGGGTTAAGATTTGTTTAAAAGAGAGACAGCAGCAGGGACGAAGCTGTTCCTGTAGCGCAGTGGTCTCCAACCCCCGGGCCGCGGCCTGGTAACGGGCCGCACAAAAGGAAAAATTAATTTCTGTAGCATCTGTACATTCTGTAGCAGAAGCTAGTCTTTCTACAGTCATATAAGTTTCATTTAACTTAAATCCAGACCGACGCAGCTGCTTGGTCGGTAATAACAGCTACCGTTAACCACAATACATGAGTAACCATGGCAACCAAACTCAATATGTACATAAATACGGCATAACATTCACAAAGAAAACAAATCCTTATCAGCAGGTGCTTTTTGTGTCAGTTAGGCTCCACTTTAGCATTCCTGACACTAGTTTAGTCTTGCAGACACACTTTCTACTGCCGTTAAACTTTTACCATTAAAGTCCGAAGCACCGGATGTTTACAAGATCTCGGCGAGTCGCCTTCAAAATAAAAGCACAAAATATCGGCCTCCTTAATATATAACAAATAAAATAAAAGCCTGGCTTTAAATAACGTTAATGAGAAAACAAACATAAAAACACATTTATAGAAATACTCATATTAAAGGTAATTTACAATTTCCATTATTATTATTATTATTATTATTATTATTATTATAGAGAAAATACCACAGTTTTTAATGCCGATCTTGTCATTTTATTTAGTTTTTATCAGCTTCACCTTTAGATTGGGCCGTGAAAATATTGTCAGACATTAAACCGGTCCTGGTTCAGAAAAGGTTGGGGACCACTGCTGTAGCGTGTGCTCCTAGTTCTGGGGACTATGAATCTGCGTCCCGATGGCAGTAGCTGGAACTCACTCGCTAAGGGACAGGAGGCATCGTTGGGGATGGAGCTGGAGCTGGAGCTGCAACTGCTTAGCGTCCAGCGACTCCAGGCCCAGCTGTGTTTCCCCAACCAGCCAACCATTTAATAATCTGGTTGAGTGAGCTCCTTTCTTTTAGGGGCAGGTTTCCGAACCATGATGCTAATGAAAAAGCGAAAACAGATTCAATAAAAGCATGATAAAAAAGTGTCATCATGGTCCTATCAATGTGGAAATGGGAAAACTTCCTCAAACAGAACAGCCGTTTTCTTTAAATTTTAGGGTAGAGTCAATGATTGTCCCCAGATATTTATAGGACTAAACCTTTTCAATTACTTGTCCCTTAATCATAACTGGTTCAGGTGTTTTGGGATTCTTCCTGAAATCAATTGCCATGTCTTTGGTCTTTGTCAGATTGAGCTGTAACTATTTCACACCACTTGACAAAGTTTTGAACCACAGGGCCGTGGTCACTTTCATATCCCTGCAGCAGGCTAACAATCACAGACTCATCTGCATACTTAAATAAATACATAAATGAGGCGGTTGTTAAAAGTGCTCTGACACATATTAGTGTATAAGATGAATAACAAGGGTGAGAGCACGCCCCCTGGTGGTGAGCCTGTGGAGGAACATTTTGTCAGATAAAAACCCATTAACTCTGACTCTCTGTTTCCTGTTTGTTAAGAAGTTTAAAATCCAGCCCACAAGATTTGTACTCAAGTTAAAATGTTCGGCTTGATTGTTTTAAAAGCAGAGGAAAAATCAATGCATAAAAGCCGGGCATGACACCCGCTTTCTTCGAGATGTTTAAAAATCAAGAGTCCTCTTTTAGGCCTGTAGGCAAATTGCAATTGGTCCAATCCACTCTCTGTATTATTTCAAGATTTCCAGCCGTACCAATTTTTACAATTAATAAAATGATGCTTAAATAACTCTGTCCGCTCGTATTTCTCCAGGTGATGCGCTATCCGGAGAGGATAACCAAAAACCACCCCCAGAAGAAGAAACGTGTCAGGATGTGTTTCTCTAAGCCAGAGGAAGACGAGAAAGCGGGGACCGAGGGAGAAGGCGTCACCAAGCCGGTGCCGGCGGTGCCAGAACCCGTGCATGCCGAGGCGTCGGGGTCTCTGCAGACGCAGCACTTTGAAGACGTGGTCTGCACGCTGGCCCGGCTCTGTCTGCTGCACGTGAATGAGAGGAACTCTGAGCCACATCTGGTTTTCCTCTCGCTGCTGCTGCGGTCGTTCCACACCCCCGGGGTCTTCAGCGTACGTTTCATCACACCACAGCTGGTTTTACTGAACTGTTATTTATCACGGCACATTAATTCTTCTGTAGCACGCTTGGAAAACCTCATCGGCTAGACTGTTCATTGTGTTTATTTATATTACTGTTTATTTATATTATTTACATTATTTATATCACTGTTTATTATGGGGAGTGTTAAACTATTAAGGACCTTTTTGGATATAAATACTTGAATGTATCTAGCAGCACCTAAAATTCAAATCAAAATGTTCACTGATCCTTTGTGCCATAGCGCCTGTAGTTGACAGTAATGTACTTATTATAGTTTCTAAAAAAAAAAATATATATATATATAAAATAATAAAACAAAAATATATATTATAAAATATGATTATTAAAAATATATATACATATATATTTAAATATGTATAAAAAATAAATGTATATTTTATATATACATAAAAAAAAAAAGATTAAAATGCCAATATGCTGTAAGTTTGACCAAACTTGGTATTAACCATTCATATATATATGCAGACAAGGGAAAAAACGTCTTAAAACGTCTTTAAAGTATATAAATAAAAAAATATATAATAATAAAATAAAAATGTATATAAAAAAAATATATACATATATATAAAAAATAAATATATATTTTTTTTATATATATTTGATATATATGAAAAAGAAAGATTAAAATGCATATATATGCTGTAAGTTTTACCAAACTTGGTATTAACCATTAATATATATGCAGACAAGGGAAAAAAAACGTCTTCAAAATATATAAATAAAAATATATGTAAAAAAAAAAAAAATATATATCTATAATTTATTTTTTTAATATATATTTTATATATATAAAATGTATATAAAAAAGATTAAAATGCATATAGCCTGTAATTTTTACCAAACTTGGTATTAAACATTAATATATATGCAGACAAGGGGGAAAAAAAAGTTAAAATCAAATTTCTTTGCTTTTTTTGTTTTGTTTTCAAACAGACGTTGGTTGAGTTTGACGAAAAGAGAACAGACGAGGGAAACCAGCCGAAGGACGTGCTGAAGACGAACCCGGCCGTGCAGTTCCTGCTGCAGCGGGTGGTGGGCTGGCTGGCTGAGCCGGGCCGCCGCGACACCGAGCACCTGGTGGAGATGGTTTTCAGCTCGCTGTACTGCTGCAGCCGCCAGGACACCACGCGAATCCTCAACCACGTCACCACGGTAACGCCCCTCAGTCCGACGCTCAGCTGCACATACAGCTGCTTTTTAATGTTATTTACAGGGCTGGAGATCAATTCAAATGTCAAGAATCGATTCCGATTCTTAAGATTCAGAATCGATTATCAAGATTTGATTTGATTCGATTTCGATATTGATTTGGGTTAGTGTTATTAAAACTGTTTTTGAGCTGTTGCATGAATTATCTGTAGTCTGCAGTATACAGGACTGTCTCAGAAAATGTGAATATTGTGATAAAGTTCTTTATTTTCTCTAATGCAATTTAAGAAAAAAAAAAAAAAATGTCATACATTCTGGATTCATTACAAATCAACTGAAATATTGCAATCCTTTTATTATTTTAATATTGCTGATTATGGCTTACAGTTTAAGATTAAGATTCCCAGAATATTAAATTTTTTTGAGATAGGATATTTGAGTTTTCTAAAGCTGTAAACCATGATCAGCAATATTAAAATAATAAAAGGCTTGCAATATTTCAGTTGATTTGTAATGAATCCAGAATGTATGACATTTTTGCATTACAGAAAATAAAGAACTTTATCACAATATTCTAATTTTCTGAGACAGTCCTGTATAAAGTAATGAAATATAGACAATTTATGCAATTATAACTGAAAACTTTAATGTTTTCATACCTTTAAACATATTTAGAGGCAAAAACATGGCACTAGTTATCCTTGTGTCCAACAAAACATTCCTTTTTTGGGCATAAACAAAAAAATACCAAAAATTGTAATGATGGAAAAAAAAATCAATCTTTAGACATATGAGTTGATTTTTAGGAATTAATATGAGAATCGATTTAGAATCGGAAAATCGATTTTTTTGTTTTTTTTCCAACACAGGCCTAGTTATTTAACTGTTTTCTCTTCTTTTTCCTAGTTGGGTTTGCAGTGGGGAACTCTCCTGCAAATTATCCAGAGGGTAAGTTCCCATCACACTTAACTCACCTTTACGTTTTCTAAATGAAACGTGCGTCCTGATCGTCCGTCTGTCTCGCCAGGCCTGTAAAGACCCCGAGACTCTGGCGAGCTGCCGTGATTGGCTGAAGGGTTCAGTCCTGGGGGATAAACTCCTGGCGCTGACCGAGGAACTCTGCAGGTTTGGGAACAGCGGTCCCGCGTCTGCGTCGTCCTCCAGCAGCAAGAGCTGGACCCTGATCAGCCTGGTCCTCTCCCAGAACCACCACAGCGGTGAGTTCACACAAACACAACTCAGGAGATCTTTTTATTTACCCATCAGCCTCCACAGTAGCCCGTTCTGACC
The DNA here is from genome assembly GCF_033807715.1 of Cololabis saira. Lineage (NCBI taxonomy): Eukaryota > Metazoa > Chordata > Actinopteri > Beloniformes > Belonidae > Cololabis > Cololabis saira. Next base: position 41,176,443 of record NC_084600.1, read on the forward strand.
TTTTTTTCTTCGTTCGTTTTCGTTTATTTGGAACATGTAAAAAAAAACAAGAAGACAAATCCAGGTGGGAATTCCACCACATAAAGAAAAAAACCAACATCAAAACACATATTTCAAGTTAAATGTTCGAAAAGCAGTGGGAGGAAGTATAAACTTATTTAATCCCAACCCCTTTCCACAACTAAACATAAATTATATGTCTGTATTTACTTTTTATACTATACACTAATTTGTATAAAAATATATCATTTTCACAAAAACAACCTGTTTAATACAAGATGTAAGCTCTATAATAAATATAATATAACTATGATATAAATATAATACGTATATCTAAGTATATTATATAAACATACAAAGACAACATGACACAATACCAGAACACACACAGCTGCTGATCTTTAAACACAGTCTTCACTTTTATACCTTAAATAATCAATTTCTTTATATTTCTTCTTAAATTGTTCTATGTTTGTACATTCTTTTATCTCCAAATTCTACCATACCTACCATAGAACAAGTCCACCTAAGCATATTTTTACATGTTTACATGCTATACTGCCATTTTATGGAGTATTTTTATTTTCTATGCATCAAAACAACCCATATAAGCCAATCTTTAATAATGTGGATGTTACAAGTCCATACTAACTAAATGAATTGCTAAAAAGTGCAAATAACTACCAAAAAAATTTAAATGGCTTTTTAATTTGACACATTTTTCTTTTTTTTTTGTCTGCTTAATACCATGTTTGTAAAAACCTAAGGCATATATAGATATATATGCATTTTTAATATATATGATATATTTATTTTATTTATATATATATATATATATATATATATATATATATATATATATATATATATATATATATATAGTTATTATTTTTTTATTTTTTTTATTAAATGTGAAGGGGAGGGGGGTCGGGGTGGGGGTCATATTTTTCTAAATACAGAAATCCCACAGCTAGATCCTCAAAACTGTCAAACCTCAGGAAATGTATCTGGAATTAATTCATACTTTAGTTTTTGAGATAAATCATTTTAGATATTGCGTCTTCATCCGGTGCTGAACTCAGCTTCGCTCACGGTAAACCGTTGTGTGTGTATGGGCTTGTATAGTGAGTGTGTGGTGTGTTTAAGGTGTGTGTGTGTGTGTCGCTGAGTAATCTTTCTTGATAATCTCTGATAAAAAACACGAACAAGAGCGCAAATTCAAACCAACTAGTTTCCCGGGGGAATAACCCACGATGTCAATTATGAAGATTTTCCGCAATTTTACTGGATTATTATGTGATTTTTCCAAACGATTGAATGGATTTAAACCTTGGGAAACACTAAATGCAGGATATGAAAGTGAAACTCTTCCTGTTTAACATGCAGAAAGAATTATTGCCGTTTTATTTGGTTGTAATTGTACATACATTTTGAAAATCAGCAACGGAAGTGCCGGCTCCAGCCGCTCATAAAGGCTTAAACCACCTCTGTTTTGCTCTCTTGCATGTGCAGAGGCCCTGATCGGGGAGGTGTACCTGGAGAAGATCCTGGAGAAGCTCCACAGCACCCTGTGTGAGACCAAGAGCCTCTCGGACGCAGGAAACATGGAGCCGCTCGTCTCCTTCATCTGTGACGTGGCGTCCTCCTTCTTCTCCTCCGTGCAAGACTGTCTGCTGCTGTCGTCGGCCGAGGAGCTGCTGCTCACCATCTTCCAGCTCACGGCCCAGGACCAGAGACACACGCGCTTATCCGGTTGGTGCTCGCGCAGCGCTCAGATATTTACCCGTCAGGAGTGATGAGGTGTTAATCTGTGGCGTTGCTCCTGCAGATTCCCTCCTAGTGAAACTGAAGGAGGTGTGCGGAGCGGGGGTCGGGTCGCTGGTGCAGAGCTGCAGCCCCGAGATCACGGAGGGAAGTTTCCTGCACAGCGCTGCCGTCTGGGTGAAGAGGCAGCTGCTCACTGTCTCTCTGGATATCCACAGGTAACCGGAAATAACGTCTTTATTCTTTCTAAATTAGTGCAAACACATCTATAGAGGGAATGCATTGATGTCACTTTCCCACTGGACCAGCCCCCTTACTCGCACTGAGTGGTAAAACATCAGCAAAAATGGCTGCAACTAGTGGAGAAGACGGGATAACAGACGATTATCGGCTTAAATTACCGTCAGTTGGACTTGACAGTGACCCGTACAGTTACCAAGAACCAGTGGTCCATGGACATTAATATTTGGTACAGTTACCAAGAACCAGTGGTCCATGGACATTAATATTTGGTACAGTTACCAAGAACCAGTGGTCCATGGACATTAATATTTGGTACAGTTACCAAGAACCAGTGGTCCATGGACATTAATATTTGGTACAGTTACCAAGAACCAGTGGTCCATGGACATTAATATTTGGTACAGTTACCAAGAACCAGTGGTCCATGGACATTAGGGGTGGGCGGTACACCGGTGTCATAGTCATCACCGGTGTGAAACTGCGCCACGACATGGATTTTGCAATACCGTCAATACCGTAATAAATCAATTATAAAATAAAAAGCCTAAATAAGGCATTAAAAACGTTGGTGATATGCAAGGTTTGCTGCTGTGTTGTGACAGCAAGAGGTGGAAACACAAGCAACCTGTTTCATCACTTAAAAAACACGCACGCCCGTGAATATGAAGAGGCAACCCGGGCCAAAACGAGCGTAAGTGGGACCAGCGGTCCCAGCGGGCTCAGCAGCTGGGTGCTGCTGAGCAGCGGTCCCAAGACTACACAGCTTTCACTGCAGGCATCGTTTACTGCTGCTACACCTTACGACAAGAGTAGTAAGAAATGCAGGGCTTAAAGTATTCCGGCACCGTGCCGGATCTCCGGCTTAAGGAGTTTTTTTTCTCGGCGTGCGAGTTTGACTGCTTTTAAAAAAAAAAAAAAAAACGTTTGAGAGAAAAAAAAAGTGAGTCAACCGAGTTCGTCTACCAATGGAATGAGAGGAAAGCAGCTCTGGCTCAACCAAACTAACACTAGCCAATCAGAAGTAGAGCTGGGCTGGTCTTTGACAGCACCAGAGTGCAGAGCGCTGTTTCAACCTGCAGGAATACGAATCACCGACTTCAAGATGGAGAAAAAATGAATGAATGTCGGTTTAAAAGAATGTTTTTGCCCAGAAGAAAAAAAGGAGTGACAAAAAAATACCCATAACCATGTTCTTCTCTCGAAAAAACACACCTGTACCGCGGGCTTTAGAAGAAAAAGACGCTACAGCTGCAGCGGCTCAGAAGAGAAGTGAAATACGTGCGAGGCGGTGCTGATCTCCGCAATTTGAAGCTTTGTATAATAATTGTAAAAAAAAAAGGGTTGCTACTATGTGAATATCACTTATCACGGGTTCTTTTTGGAACGTAACCCTCTCGAAAAACAAGGGATTACTGTATATGAATACTCATGGCATAAACCTGTCAAGTTTTGGATTTAAAATTAAGGGAAATTTTCCACCACCCGCTGTCCAACCAGCCCAACCGAGGTCCAGTATTACATTTTAAGACAGGTTTACAAAATATTTAAAATATAATATAATAAAAATAAATATATATATATATATATATATATATATATATATATATATATATATATATATATATATATATATATATATATATGTGTGTAAGATCTTTAGGTTTTTTGCCAAATAAATATGTTGAGAATGCATAATACTCTCCCATGTCTCTTTTTGATAAGGATACTACCATTTACTTATTATATTATAAAAATATTAACCTTATTCACATAAAGGGACAGGACAGGCTACTCCTCCCAAAACGTACCAAAAAATACCGTGATATTATACCGTCACCGTTCAAAAGATGAAAAATACCGTGATATTAATTTTAGGTCATATCGCCCACCCCTAATGGACATTAATATTTGGTACAGTTACCAAGAACCAGTGGTTCATGGACATTAATATTTGGTACAGTTACCAAGAACCAGTGGTCCATGGACATTAATATTTGGTACAGTTACCAAGAACCAGTGGTCCATGGACATTAATATTTGGTACAGTTACCAAGAACCAGTGGTCCATGGACATTAATATTTGGCCACAAATCCAGTTTCCGGATATTTATATGAACTTAATTTCTACGCCGGGGAAATACACGAAGCAAAGCTTGAAGGCTTACAAAAGTCTTGACGCTTGGTCCGACTTCAAGGCAGGATTTGTTGTAGAAATTAAAGTGATGAGGACACAGAACTTTATGATTTGACCGTTTAACGTTAGCTACTCAAAAATCCAACATTACCTGATACAAAATGGGAACCGCAAATCCACGTTTTGGTGCCTGGAATCCAGTTGTTTCTGTGAATTGCAGTGATCCATTTGTCTCTCTTAAGCTTATTTTTCGGCAGTCTGTAAAACGATAACTCCGATTTCTTGCTACATCTATGAGTACAGCAGCTCTTTCCCATTTTAGATGTTTTAGATGCTCAAACTCAAAGTTTACGATGCCACTCAGTCTTTCTGACACTCAGTCTTTCTGCCACTTTGTGACGTCATGCGCATTCCCTCTATTAACGGTATTTTCCGGAGTATAAGTAACATAATAAAGAAGGAAAAAAACATATATAAGTCGCATTTTTGGGGGAAATTTATTTGATAAAATCCAACACCAAGAACAGACATGTCATCTTGAAAGGCAATTTAAAATAAAGCTAGAATAGAGGCAACAACAGGTGAACAATTGTACGGTTTGCTTACGTTGCATGACACAACTGAGAACGTGCCTGGTATGTTAACATAACATATTAAGAGTTATTCAGATAACTATAGCATAAATAACATGCTAAGAAGTTTACCAAACCATCCGTGTCACTCTAAATAACTAAAATCCAATGAAATCTTCAACCACGGTGTCATTTTTCAACAACTCTGCTACCTCCGTAGGTAGAAGATGTGGCACTTCCTCTTCTACGTCGCTTACGTCAGACTCACCGTCAGTTGCAGTTTAGTGTGAAAATAACATGTGAAATGATAAACCTGTAATGTGTGAATAATTTCACACATAAGTCGCTCCAGAGTACAATGCCCTGTTTCCACGTAGCAAAAACACTCGTGTTTTCATTCGTTTTGGCCGTTCGTTTACACGAAAATGAAGCTCAAAGTCTCCAAAAACCATCATTTCTGAAAACTCTGGCCAAAGTGGAGATTTGCAAAAACTCCGTCTTCACGTTTGCTTGTAAACGGAGGGAAACGGACATTTAGTCTTCAGAAACGTCACATTATGAGACAGAAACGTCACCAGCGTCATGAGTGTGACCTGTGTTTACAATTAGTTTGTAACCGTCAATATTTTCTTGTATTTTACCTGTTTTATATTCTAACGTCACACTTAAAAGTAACTCCACTTCTCTGTCACTCCAAACGAAAGACTCTGGTTCATCTTGGAAGTAACTGGAAGTTACTCGTGTCATTTGTTGTTTTTTTCCAGGATTCTGATTGGCTAGCATGACTTTATCTTCTCGTTACACTGCCCCCTGTAGGTTTGGCTGCTCATAGCACCTTAACAGCTATTTATGCGGGTTCTTGTAAATTATGGTATTTTTCAAAACGTAGAGGGGGAAATATCCGTTTTTGTAAATACCCGGCTATGTGTAAACGTGAGTTAAGTTGCACCCTCGGCCAAACTGGAAAAAAAAAACACGACTTAACGTCCGGAAAATACGGTATAACTTTTTTTAAATGAGCACCATGTATTTTTCCAGTTTGCAGACTCTCGTCGCAGCGGTTCAGAGCTTAATGGAGATGATGGTTTCTGTCGGCGAGCAAACATCCCCCGTCCTCCGTCACTTCTTCAGCCTCGTGACGCCCAGCCAGACGGAGTGGACGATGATCCGAGAGGCGCTGCCCCCCCAGGTCAGGAAAACAGCACTTTGACTTGATTTGAAGATTTGAAGATTTTATTTCGAACATGCATGATTAAAAAAAAAAAAATAGAGTACAAAAAAGTAAAAAAAACATATATATATATGTGTGTGTGTTTACAACATCTAACATTATTACATTTAACAAGACGAGTTTCAATAACTGTTCTATACAGTGATATAATACTCAATTATATGTATATATAAATATAGTAAAAATCAAACAAAAGAAAACAAAACAAACTCCCAGCATTTAGTTGTGCTACTATGTATGTATGTAATAATAGAAGTAATTATAATGTATAGTATTACATTATCATTACTTTACTATAATACTACAATATAATAGAGCAATGGTACAGCAATGGTATAACAATATACTTGAATAACTATATAAGAGTAGATATGTTATATACACTGGTTCACATATTTACCTCCAATTATATACATAAAAAATACTATATATCTACATATAACTTTTAATCAGTATATATTAATGGAGATATAGATACCGTACACAAATACTGTACGTATAATATAACTCAATATATCTATTTACATACCTACATATAACATATCTATATCCATAATAGTATAATCCAAAGTCTATATATCTACATATATTAATAAATGTCCATATCTACATGTTTATTCACATCTATATTTTAAATAGAATGTTTCTTTGTATCTTTTTTTAAATTGTGATATGTTTTGACTTTGTTTTAGCTCCAAGTTCAGGCTGTTCCACAGTTTCTATTTTACCTTTTAACTTTACTGACCAGGATCATGATGAACCTGCTGGAGGAGAATGTGATGTTAAACCTTCTCCTCTCGTCTTCTCAGTGGGTCAAATCTCCTCTGCTGTCCGGCCGCTACAGGGGAGTGTGTGATAAACCGTCCAAGGACACGTGGAGGTGGAGGGAGTCCGGCCGGCTGCCGGCCCACCTGAGTGTGTGTGCCGTCCTGGGGAGGCTGGTCCAGACGGCTGCAGGCTCGGCTGCAGAGCCTTCACGCCTACCAGACCTCACCTGCACAGGTAAACACGCCGGACGGAACTTAATCACACTCATTTATCAGCATTCTGACATTTTTTTCCACTGTAAACATTTATGATGCTGTTGTGTTCGAGATGTTTTCACAATACTGCATCAGAAGAAGTTGGGTCTGTGTAGAAAATGCAAAGGATTTATAGCATATGCATTTTAATCTTCTTTGGGGTTTTTTTTAGGGCTGTCAAACGATTGATTTTTTTTATCGCGATTAATCGCATGTTGTCCATAGTTAACTCGCGATTAATTGCACATTTATTCACATTTATTCTCATAAGTTACGACTTTATTCTCATAAGTTACGACTTTATTCTCATAAATTACGACTTTATTCTCATAAATTACGACTTTATTCTCATAAATTACGACTTTATTCTCATAAATTACGACTTTATTCTCATAAATTACAACTTTATTCTCATAAATTACGACTTTATTCTCATAAATTACGACTTTATTCTCATAAATTACGACTTTATTCTCATAAATTACGACTTTATTCTCATAATATTACGACTTTATTCTCATAATATAACGACTTTATTCTCATAATATAACGACTTTATTCTCGCAATATTATGACTTTATTCTCTGCATTTTACGACTTTATTCTCATAAATTACGACTTTATTCTCATAATATTACGACTTTATTCTCATAAATTACGACTTTATTCTCATAAATTACGACTTTATTCTCATAATATTACGACTTTATTCTCATAATATTACGACTTTATTCTCATAATATAACGACTTTATTCTCGCAATATTATGACTTTATTCTCTGCATTTTACGACTTTATTCTCATAAATTACGACTTTATTCTCATAATATTACGACTTTATTCTCACAACATTATGACTTTATTCTCGTAATTTTACGACTTTATTCTCGCAACATTATGACTTTATTCTTGTAATTTTACGACTTTATTCTCATAAATTACGACTTTATTCTCATAAATTACGACTTTATTCTCATAAATTACGACTTTATTCTCATAAATTACGACTTTATTCTCATACTATTACGACTTTATTCTCACAACATTATGACTTTATTCTCGTAATTTTACGACTTTATTCTCATAATATTATAACTTTATTCTCGCAACATTATGACTTTATTCTTGTAATTTTACGACTTTATTCTCATATTATTATGACTTTATTCTCGTAATTTCCCAAAAAATGTTTTGTCTTAGTTTGGCCCTAATACGTAATTTCCAGTCTTGAAAACTTGAAAATGTGTCTGTAATGAATAAAAGCCAGAAGCTTACAAGAGCTTTCCTTTCTCTGTGGTCAGTGTCAGAGCTGCGGTACGCGCTGCAGTGGTGTAAGGAGCTGCAGTTCAGTCCTGCCGTCGTCTCAGCGTATCACGGCCTGCTGACGGACTGGGGGCTGACGGATGGACTGACGGACCAGGTCCCACAGAATACCCTGTTAGAGACTCTTTACTCCAGGTGAGTTCCCCGCTTGATCTCTGATGCCCAAGGAAAGAAGAGACCGGATAAAAGACACGCTTGTAAACCATACACAGGACATATACAGGACATATACAGGACATATACAGGACATATACAGGACATATACAGGACATATACAGGACATATACAGGACATATACAGGACATATACAGGACATATACAGGACAAATACAGGACATATACAGGACATATACAGGACAAATACAGGACATATACAGGACATATACAGGACATATACAGGACATATACAGGACATATACAGGACATATACAGGACATATACAGGACATATACAGGACATATACAGGACATATACAGGACAAATACAGGACATATACAGGACGTATACAGGACATATACAGGGGGTGTTTTCTGAAAGAGAGGGAGCTACAACCTCAGGGGTCAGTTTAATTTAAAAGTTCTCAACAGACGCACAAACACTGAAGAGTTTCTGTATGTTTGACCTGCGGATGAAACTGTGGAACAGCCTGAACACGGAGATAAAACAAAGTAGAAACATATCACCATTTAAAATAAGATACAAAGAAACATTCTATTCAAAATACAGATGCGAATAAACATGTAGATATGAACATTTATTAATATAGACGTATATTATGGATATAGATGTAGGTATGTATATTGATATATTGAGTTATATTATACGTACAGTATTTGTGTATCTATATATCTATTAATATATATTGATTTATAGTTATATGTAGATATGTCGATATATAGATTTATAGTAATTTTTATGTATATAATTGGAGGTAAATATCTGAACCACTATATATAGCACTGTCATTGCTGTCTATTGTTCTCTATTATATTGTAGTATTATAGTAAAGTAATGATAATATAATACTATGCATTATAATTACTTCTATTATTACATACATACATAGTAGCACAACTTAATGCTGGGCGTTTGTTTTGTTTTCTTTTGTTTGCCTTGATTTGTTTTTGATTATATTTATATATACATATAATTATTGATCATTGAGTATTATATCACTGTATTGAACAGTTATTAAAGTAGGTATGTGTGTTTTATAAGTAAGTTTATTGAAACTGTTGCAAAACATGTTGGTGGATCCGTGTGTGTGTGTGTATATATATATATATATATATATATATATATATATATATATATATATATATATATATATATATTATAATTGTATTCTGTTTTTTTTACTTTTTTGTACTCATTTTTTTTTTTTTTTTCTTAACATGCATGTTCGAAATAAAATCATCAAATCAAACTCTGAGCCAGGACCAGGCACCGCTTGGCAGAGCCGGTTCCTCGATGGCTCTGTTCGGCTGTGGCCTGTTTTACACCACAGGCAGTCATTTCAAACAATGTCCACTGAGTGTGTTCATGTTTCCCTGCAGGTCCGTGATGGATGGAGGTCTCTGGTCTCTGACGCTAGAAAACTACATCCAGGCCAACAGTGCAGCGGTGAGGAGGCTCTACGGCGGCGCAGAAAGGTCAGTCCTTCATCGCAGCAAACAAAGATGAAGCATCTCATTTCCCTGTGGACGCTTGGATTATAATCTGAAAATTGAACCGATTTTTCATGCAGTCTGTTCCCGGTTTCCCCGAGCAAACTGAGCACGCTGCAGGTGCTCTGCCCCGTCATGACGAGGGAGGACCGGGAGACTCTCCTCACGCTGGCCACGGCCGGCCTCATCAACTGGCAGGAAAACGCCGGTGAGAACACGCCCCGTAACCTCCACACGCTCCGTAACTAGTGTTGTCCCGATCGATCGGGCCCGATCACGGCATTTTCAAAACATCGGTATTGGCCAAAAAAGTATCGGGACATACCTAGTTATTAATGTTTTTAATATATATTAAATTGTTTTATATATCGTTGCTTATATACAGGACTGTCTCAGAAAATTTGAATATTGTGATAAAGTTCTTTATTTTCTGTAATGCAAAAATGTCATACATTCTGGATTCATTACAAATCAACTGAAATATTGCAAGCCTTTTATTATTTTAATATTGCTGATCATGGCTTACGGTTTAAGATTAAGATTCCCAGAATACGATATTTGAGTTTTCTTAAGCTGTAAGCCATGATCAGAAATATTGAAATAATAAAAGGCTTGACATATTTCAGTTGATTTGTAATGAATCCAGAATGTATGACATTTTTGTTTTTGTAATTGCATTACAGAAAATCACAATATTCTAATTTTCTGAGACAGTCCTGTACATATTGCTGCTATTCATTTCATCCATTCAGAATGTTGCACTAAGGTTAGGCCAAAAAGTATTTAAATTTTTCTTGTGTTTGTGAGTTTGACTGGATGTCATTCAACTACCTCTTTTGAAATAAAATCTATTTATTTTTGTCACTATTTCATGTTTTGATAAGTGTGCTGATAAGCTTTGTTGAAATATATGTCCATGTTGTTCTCCAATGGACAAGAAAAGAAACTTGGGATAATTTAGTTTTAGTCCCTTTTTTTTTTTTTTTTTTTTTTTTTTTTTTTTAATTCATTTGCCAAAATGTATCTGATCCGGAAAAAGTATCAGGAGCCAAAAAAGTGATCGGATCGGGAAAAATCAGGATCGGCAGAAACTCAAACTCAAGTGATGGGGAGCTAAAAAATCCTGATCGGGACAACCCTACCCGTAACCTTAGCAGGGGCCGTGCACGGACCCGGGGATGTAAGCGGAGGCTGTGATAAATGGGGTTGTGCCGTGTGTTGCAGACGTGTACGGCTGCCTGGCCGTGCTGCTCTGCTGCCTGGACGCCGGCACGGAGGTGGAGGAGGAGGTTCTGCAGGCTCTGCTGGCCACCATGATGGAGTGGAGGAACAGCCGGGAGGACTGGTTCCTCTTCAGCTGGTAAGAGCGCCACCAACTAATGATTATCTGGTTAAACACACATTAGAAACGGCCTGATGACAGAGATGCATCAGGGAAAATAGCTGGTGAAAATAAACAGGGCGGCCGTGGCTCCTTAAAAAGTCTTAAACTGTTTTTTATGTTATGTTTATGTAATAATTGCCCTGGGGTCATATTCTGGGTCTCTGGAAAGGTCCTAGAGGCAACTTCTGTTATAATAGAAGCTAAGTAAATAAAATTGAATTGAATTAAATTCCATTTTCCAAAAAATAAGGCCTTTTTAAATGTCTTAATTTGTCTTAAATCTCAATTCAAGGGTCTTAAACTTTGAATCTTAATTTTAGAGGGAATTTATCTGGTCATCATTAGAAAAAATTCTTATTGAAAAGGAAAAGTGTATTTCATTGTTTTGAGGAGAATCTCCTGCCGAAGTTCTAAATCTGTGTTGCCAGGTTGGTCAAGTTTCAGCCCAATTGGGCTGAAAAATATTTATTTGGGCTGCTTTTCCTGGTTTTTACTAAATATTTAGGAGAAATTATTAACAATAAAGTTCCCATTATGGCATCATCATTAAAGACTTCCTTACACTTTGAAAAAGGAAAAGTTTATTTAATCGTTTTTAGGAGAAATAAACCTGTTTACCAGTTGTTAGACACGCACTTGCTTGACGACACCTCAGTCAGTGTTGCCAGGTTGAGCGGGTTTCAGCCCAATTGGGCTGAAAAATATAGGACTGGGCAGGGTGATAAAATCTGGGCTGCTTTTTCTGGTTTTTACAAAATATTTAGGAGAAATTATTAATAAAAAGTTTCCATTATGGCAGAGAAAAGTAGAAACTTACACAATAAACTCTCTGATATTTTGACTATTTTTTTTTTTTACTATTTTTTTGACTATTTAGTGGTGTTGTGAAGTTTCATTTGTTTATGACTTGAAATATATTACGCATTTAATAATTGACGGTTTTAACATAGAGAATGTTTGATTTGGGCTGGTTTTTCATAATTTCGGCGGGTTTTACATCACGTTTGGGCTGAAACCTGTCAGATCTGGCAACCTGGACCTCAGCGCTGGATTTCATAGTGAATCATCTTTTTGGTCTTAAATTTAGTTTAGAAAATGTTATTAAAACGTCTTAAATTTCACTTTGTCAAACCTGTAGACACCCAGAATCAATCATCGAAGCCAAAATAACAGGCGAGCGATGATCAAAAGACGTTCAAACGTGCCAAATTGTGATCACTAATCAACTAAGTGAGACTCAACGCCCTCGGGATGCAGGTCTCACCTCTCGCTGCCGTAACTTTAAACCAGAAGCTGTTCCCGTCCCCGGCTGGGTGGCGGAGGACAGTTACAGAGAGGACGTGGGGTTTTAACTTTGTGGCTTCTCTTCTGATCCTAAACTGAACTCTTATTTGCCCAACAGTGATTTGTCCCAGGTCACGACGGAACGGCTGAACCTGAACGTGGAGATGATGAGATTCCTGTCCTGGCTGGTGGATCGTCGTCCAGCGGTTCTGGGAGGAACCCAGTGGGACTTCCTGCTCTGCTCCATGCTGGCCTGGCTGGAGGTGAGACTTTATTATTCAGTAGGGGTGTAACGATAGTAACGGCTAGTGTGTATGAATCTAGCCCTTCATAGCGAGGGTTTTCAGATGCTGATTCGCCGACCGAGGGCTAGAAAAATTTCCCAGAATGCTTTACGTCATCATTTGCAGAATCAAACAAAAAAAACATGGTGGACATTTCTTATTTTTTAGTGAATAAAATCAATATTTTGAGTTAGTTTCTGCATAAAAATGCGTTTTGATTACATTTCTAGCAAGAAATATATATTTTACTTTCATAATATTCACTCAGTGAATGTACATAATCACTCGCTTGGTCGTTGTTGCAAAGTCTTTTTCAAATCTCGCCAGAATAAAGGCTGATTTATGGTTCCACGTTACGCCAACGCAGAGCATACGGCGTAGGTCGATTTAACGCGGAACCGTAAATCAACTCCCGAGCCGGCGGCTCTTCTCATCCCCGAAAACCTTGGAGCAAATTTCTTAACAGGCGTTATTTGAATAAACTGAGCCCAGGTTGGGGATCTTAACGGTTACTTTTACGCCTGAAACAATATTAAAACTTAATAAAGTGGCATATTAACAGCGCTACAGCTGAAATTAAAACAGCTTTTAGCTCTGGGCTTCCTGATATGGTGTGACGTATGTGCAAACGTAACTACGCAGTCGCTTACGTACCCGAACGTAAACCACGCAGTGACGTAGCAAGTGGTGTCTCAATCCCTAGGGAAGATTACAAGGGCCCCACGCCTGTGGCTTCATTTTTAGGGCTAGTGGTAGAAAGTAGGGGGGGGATTGGGATTGGCTTATTCATGGTTTCTTTTTGTTGTGGTGCCTCCTCCTCCGACCAGACGGCCAGTGAGAACGTGAGCCGGCTCTGGAGCCCGTGGGTGCAGCTGTTCGTCTGCCAGAACGCTGCCCTGGTCGTGAACCTGGACCGGTTCTTCACGTCGCCGCCCTCTGACGTTCAGGAGACGCTGCCCTCAGAACTGGCCGCCGAATGGTCCGATTTCTTCGTGGAGGGAATCTACAACTTCCTGCTGCCGCTGCCTGTAAAAATCACCGGTACGTCTCTGGATGTTTTTAATTTACTGTATCAGAACACGGACGTCTAGTCTTTGGGTCCAGCTATTTTTTTAGTTTTTATTAGTTTTAGTCACGTTCATTCGCCTTTTAGTCGCGTCACGTTTCAGTCGACTAAAAGTCTGAGCATTTTAGTCTTATTTTAGTCAGAATTGACCATTTTAGTCTAGTTTTAGTCAAAGATTGTATTTAGCCAAACCCATTTTACAATTCAAACAAGGTTATCTTATTATTATATTATTGTTACCTTATAGACTCAAGAATACATTCATTCCAGATACAGAAGACTCTAATTTGAGTTTACAACATATTTATTTTTCCGCATTTCTCCCCGTCTTTTTCTTTTTCTACGACACATTGGGTTTTCTTTGACGTCACCAGCAGCCACTAAACCAGAGGAAACTACTGAAAACATGGACATTAAGGATCTTTGGTAGAACATTTCGTCTCGTTTTGGTCAACGAAAATGAAGACACATTTTAGCAGAGTTTTTATTTTGTAATCTACATTTTAGTCTGGTTTTTATTCCTCTACAATATTGTATTATATATTTAATTATCGTTATGGTCACATGACCAGCATTTTCGTTGCGTCTCGTCTTGTTTTCCTCAGGTGATAAAGGTTCGTTTACAACGATATTTAGTCATAATTTTCATTGATGAAAGCAACTTTAAGGGTCAGTCCATCTCATTTTAAGGTCCACGTTTCCTCCTTTCTTCAGATAAACTGGGGCAAGAAAATGATGCATCACTGAGTTAAAAACGTTAATTACATACATTCTTACATATAATAAGATGAGTTTCAATAAGCTTACTTATAAAACACCCATACCTACTTTAATAACTGTTCCGTACAGTGATACAAATATGTATATATAAATATAGTCAAAAACAAAACAAATCAAGGCAAACAAAAGAAAACAAAACAAACGCCCAGGATTTAGTTGTGCTACTATGTATGTATGTAATAATAGAAGTAATTATAATGTATTGTATTATATTATCATTACTTTACTATAATACTACAATATAATAGAGAACAATAGACAGCAATGGTTTAACAATATACTTGAATAACTATATAAGAGCAGATATGCCATATATACTGGTTCATATATTTACCCCCAATTATATCCATAAAAATTACTATAAATCTATATATCGACATATAACTATAAATCAATATATATTGATAGAGATATAGATACACAAATACTGTACGTATAATACAACTCAATATATCCATATACATACCTACATATAACATCTATATCCATAATATACATCTATATATCTACATATATTAATAAATGTTCATATCTACATGTTTATTCACATCTGTATTTTGAATAGAATGTTTCTTTGTATCTTTTTTAAAATTGTGATAAGTTTTGACTTTGTTTTTGTTGAAATTATCCATAACTGAGTTAAAAACGTTAATTTCTTGTTGACGAAACAAATTCGAATAATAAAATATTTCTGGACCAGTTTGTGTCCAGATATAATACAGGATTGTCTCAGAAAATTAGAATATTGTGATAAAGTTCTTTATTTTCTGTAATGCAATTTATAAAAAAAATGTCATACATTCTGGATTCATTACAAATCAACTGAAATATTGCAAGCCTTTTATTATTTTAATATTGCTAATTATGGTTTACAGTTTAAGATTAAGATTCCCAGAATATTCTTATTTTTTGAGATAGGATATTTGAGTTTTCTTAAGCTGTAAGCCATGATCAGCAATATTAAAATAATAAAAGGCTTGCAATATTTCAGTTGATTTGTAATGAATCCAGAATGTATGACATTTTTGTTTTTGTAATTGCATTACAGAAAATCACAATATTCAAATTTTCTGAGGCAGTCCTGTATATAAGAGTAGATATGCTATATACGCTGGTTCATATATTTACCTCCAATTATATACATAAAAATTACTATAAATCTATCTATATATCTACATATCTACATATAACTAAAAATCAATATATATTAATAGAGATATAGATACACAAATACTGTACGTATAATACAACTCAATATATCCATATACACACCTACATTTAACATATCTATATCCATAATACGTCTATATATCTAAATATATTAATAAATGTTCATATCTACATGTTTATTCACATCTGTATTTTGAATAGAATGTTTCTTTGTATCTTTGTTTTAAATTGTGATATGTTTTGACTTTGTTTTTGTTGAAATGATCCATCACTGAGTTAAAAACCTTAATTTCTTGTTGACGAAACAAATTATAATAATAAAATATTTCTAGACCCGTTTGTGTCCAGATATAATAATGTAAATAATCTGTTCTTCTTTGCTCCTCTAGTTGTCTGTTAAGCTTTGACATGTGGAGGTTCTCATCTCAGTTTGGGTGTATTTCCTGTCTGTACCTGCTTGTTTGTGTGATCTCCTCTGACGTGGACTGTCCCGGTTCTCCAGAAACCTTCCCTGACCCGGACGAGCCGGCGTTCCCGACAGCGGTCCTGCAGGCCGTGGGTTTGGCGCTGGCCCACACGCCGCTGCAGCAGCTCCAGCAGAACTCCCTCCCGCCGCGCTTCATAGCCGACCAGAAGACCAACCTGCCGGAGCCGCTGCAGACGCTGCTCAACACGCTGTGTCCCCTGCTGCTGTTCAAGGCCCGGCCGCTGCAGCTCACCGTGTACCAGCTGCTGGACAAGTAAGAGACAAGGAGGAGAAAAAAACACTTCTGCTGCCCCAATTTGTACTGATTACAAATAATATATTACAAATAATAGCAGTGACCAAAACACCTGCAGAAATACTGCAGGAATGACATAGCAGCAGTTAAATGCAGCCTTCTGTAAGCTTTAAATATCCACTGGGCTTACATCAAATACATCAAAACACAACAATAAGAAACAGTTTTCTGAACTTATCAATATGACTCTGTCCTTCACAGGATAAGTAAAATGGATCACTGCTAAAACTCAAAATCTTAACAAGAATATCTGTCTTATTTCTAGTTAAAATGTCTCATTTTAGTAAAAAAATCTCATTACACTTAAAAAAAAAGACTCATCACTGGAAAAAACAACAATTTTCACCTGTTTCAAGTAGATTTTCATTTGAAATAAGTAGAAAAATCTGCCAGTGGAACAAGATTTTTTGCTTGTAATGAGAAGATAAATCTTATTTCAACTTATTTCAACGAAAATTTACTTGAAACAGGTGAAAATTGTCAAATAGGTTATTTTTCTGGTGTTATTTTTCTGGTGATGACTCTAAATGTTGAAATAGCAGTAAAACCACATTCATTGATGAAATGACATAAGAGATGGAAAGGGGGGATGGCAGTTTTACAGGGGGGATGATTTGGACGGTTTTTATTTCAGGGAGGATGCCATCCCCCCTCATCCCCCCTCAACTCCAGTACTGGTTATCCCTGTTTACATGGTAATTAATCATTTGGGATATCTGGATCAAACCAGCGACGCGCGGACAACGTGATGACGCAATTCCCGTCATTTCCGCTCCTTCTTCCTGTATGCAAATTCAAAACAAATGCTGCTTCGCGCAACTTTTCGCTCACCTTCTTGTAAATCTCACTATCCCGGTACTTTCTACCGTCTACAAATGCCAAAATGTTCATATCCTTCATTACATTTATGAAGTGATTAGTCTCCTCCTCACTCCAAAAGTGTGGCGTGGTCTTGCGTTTCTCCGTGTTTACACTGCAAAAACTCAAAATCTTACCAGCAATATTTGTCTTATTTCTAGTTAAAATGTCAAATTTTTTGTCAAAAAAATCTCATTAAAACAAGAGTCATTACCAGAAAAATAACTTGTTGTTTGGCAATTTTCACTTGAAATAAGTAGAAAAATCTGCCAGTGGGACAAGATTTATCTTCTCATTACAAGCAAAAAAATCTTGTTCCACTGGCAGATTTTTCTACTTATTTTAAGTGAAAATCTACTTGAAACAGGTGAAAATTGTTGTTTTTTACAGTGATGAGTCTAGTTTTAAGTGTAATGAGATGGTTTAGAACAGGGATTGTCAACCGGTGGTCCGCGGCCCTCTGGTGGTTCGTGGCGGTATTGCAGGTGGTCAGTGAAATTGTAAATGGAAAAAAATAATTAAAAAAATATAAATTTATTCTTTAGACTCGATTTATTTTCCGTTTACTTTTCATTTTTGTGAATAATGTACCCATCCAAATTATGTCAAATGAGTGAGAGTGAACTTTGTAATATTATAAGCCCTCTTGGTTTCCTATTGTTTATTTTTCATTGCCTGTTTTTTGTTTTGTTTTTTTATAGCCAAAGGTGCAAATAAAAATAGACACTGATGCAAATAAATAGCCTATATAGGCCTATACTCTTATTTAAAATCAAGGTGCAAAATAAAAAAAACATCCCCAAAAGCAGTTGGTCCCCGAGTTGCTTCTTGGTTATAATGGTGGTTCCTGGGACAAAACCAGTTGGAAACCTTTGGTTTAGAACATCTGTGTTGTTGAATGTTCATGACTCAATGTAATAAGATGTAAAACTAACATTCCTCCTCCTCGCCACTACAGGGTGATGCCTCAGCTGCCGGAGTGTGACGGTGAAGGAGACAACAACAAGTCCGACGACGATAAAGACGAGCCGTGTCTGTGAGTCGTGTGAAACCGTGCTAGTGGATTGTTCCCACCTGTGTCTCAACTAGGGCTGGGGGTCAATTCAAATGTCAAGAATCGATCCGATTCTAATTCTTAAGATTCAGAATCGATTATCACACTTCGATTCGATTCCGATATTGGGTTTAGTGTCATTAAAAATGTTTTTTGAGCTGTTGCATGAAGGATATGACTGTGTAGTTCTGCAACATATTAATACCAGTATCATATTGAGATTCAACAGCAAGTATTGCAGCTAATGATGCTGTAAGGACCAATCAGCTCCCAGAATGCTGATAGAACTGCTTTCAGAAACATCGTGGGGCAGAATTATCAAAACAGATCCAGGGAGGAAACAGAGACTGAATGAATGAATGAATGAATGAAATCGGTTTTATTTTTTCCCATTTATGATAATTTGGTTTTTAGCATTTTATGCAAGTGTAACCCAAAGACAGTATATAAAGTAATGAAATATAGACAATTAATGCAATTATAACTGAAAACTTTAATGTTTTCATACCTTTTTAACATATTTAAAGGCAAAAACATGGGACCAGTTATTCTCTCCAACAAAACATTCCTTTTTTGGGCATAAACAAAAAAAATACCAAAAGTTGTAATGATGAGAAAAAAAAATCGATCTTTAGACATACGAATCAATTTTTAAGAATTAATGAGAATCGATTTAGAATCGGAAAATCGATCTTTTCAACACAAGCCTAGTCTCTGAGTCTTCACGCTGTCCTGTCTCCCCCAGGTCTCCCCCCGCCGCCCTCATGTCCATCCTGTCGGCCTGCGAGGAGCTGTGTGAGCACGTGCTGGCCGGGGTCACGGTGGGGGAGTTTGCAGAGGTGCAGCCTCTCAGCGTGGCGTACTCCTGCATCCTGGGATACCTGCTGGCCTGGAAGCTGCTGCTCACCTTCTTCAAGGCTTCCCCCTCCCACGTGAGCACGACCCGTCTCCCGGTTTACTCTCAGCCAGCGCTTCTGTACCGGTTTACTCTCAGCCAGTGTTTCTGTACCGGTTTACTCTCAGCCAGCGTCTCTGTACCGGTTTACTCTCAGCCAGCGTCTCTGTACCGGGTTACTCTCAGCCAGCGTCTCTGTACCGGTTTACTCTCAGCGAGTGTTTCTGTACCGGTTTACTCTCAGCCAGCGCTTCTGTACCGGTTTACTCTCAGCGAGTGTTTCTGTACCGGTTTACTCTCAGCCAGCGCTTCTGTACCGGTTTACTCTCAGCCAGTGTTTCTGTACCGGGTTACTCTCAGCCAGCGTTTCTGTACCGGGTTACTCTCAGCGAGTGTTTCTGTACCGGGTTACTCTCAGCCAGCGTTTCTGTACCGGTTTACTCTCAGCCAGCGTTTCTGTACCGTAGGGCTGGGGATCGATTCAAATGTCAAGAATCGATTTGATTCCAATTCCTAAGATTCAGAATCGATTATCACGATTTGATTCGATCCGATTCGATTCCGACATTGATTTGGGTTAGTAGTATTAAGTGTTTTTTCAGCTGTTGCCTGAATTATATGACTGTGTAGTTATGCAACATAATAATAATAATAATAATAATAATAATAATAGATTTTATTTGTAGAGCACTCTTCATTCAAAGAATCTCAGAGTGCAATACAACAAAATACATATAATTAATACAACAAAATAATGAATACAAGAAATTAATTATTTAATACATTATTATTTAATTATTATTTAATTATTAATATATATTTAGTGTTATATATTATTATTATTATATATTTAATTATTTATTTTTTATTTATTTAATACATTATTATTTAATTATTAATATATATTTATTAATATATATTTATTATATTATATATTATTAATATTATAATTATTTATTTATGTAATTTTTTGTTTATTATTTTATTTCCTTATTATTTAATTATTTAATAATTAATTTAATTTAATCATTTAATAAAACAAAACAACATATTAATACTAGTATTATATTGAGATTCAACAGCAAGTATTGCAGCTAATGATGCTGTAAGGACCAATCAGCTCAGACCAATCAGAATTACCAAACAGATCCAGGGAGGAAACAGAGATGGATGAAATCGGTTTTATTTTTTACCACATTCCGTTTTTTATTTTTTCCATTTTCGGTTTATTTCGTTTTGGTTTTTAGCATTTTATGCAAATGTAACCCCAAGACAGTGTATAAAGTAATGAAATATAGACAATTTATGCAATTATAACTGAAAACTTTAATGTTTTCATACCTTTAAACATATTTAAAGGCAAAAACATGGCACCAGTTATTCTCGTGTCCAACAAAACATTCCTTTTTTGGGCAAAAACAAAAAAAATACCAAAAGTTGTAATGATGAAAAAAAAAAAATCGATCTTTAGACATAGGAATCGATTTTTAGGAATTAATATGAGAATCGATTTAGAATCGGAAAATATATATATTTTTTTTTTCAACACTGTACTGTACCTGAGCTGTTTGTCTCTCATTTCCAGCTCCGGGCCCATTACGCTCAGCATCTCAAGAGAAGCTGCTCCCTCAACAAGCTGCTGCTCCATCTCTTCAAACTGATGCCGGAGAGCCCCGTGTACCCGGGTCAGGGGTCCGACACCAAGGAGACCAAGACCTTCTTCACAGAGAACCTGCTCCTCACGGTCGACGGTGAGCAGGACGGTCCTTAAAAAGTCTGAAATCCCATTTTCCTAAAATAAGG
The DNA here is from genome assembly GCF_033807715.1 of Cololabis saira. Lineage (NCBI taxonomy): Eukaryota > Metazoa > Chordata > Actinopteri > Beloniformes > Belonidae > Cololabis > Cololabis saira. The sequence goes on from NC_084600.1 coordinate 41,197,759, forward strand.
CCCTTAAATGTCTCAATTTGTCTTAAATCTCAATCCAAGGGTCTTAATTGTTGAATCTTAATTTTAGAGGGAATGTATCCAGTCATCATTAAAAAGTTTATTTCATCGTTTTGAGGAGAATCTCCTGTGGAGGTTCTGAATCTGTGTTGCCAGGTTGGCCAAGTTTCAGGCTGAAAAATATATATTTGTGCTGCTTTTCCTGGTTTTTACTCATTATTTAGGAGAAATGTTCAACAAAAAAGTTTCCATTATGGCGTCATCATTAAAATTTTTCTTACACTTTGAAAAAGGAAAAGTTTATTTAATCGTTTTTAGGAGAAATAAACCTGTTTAGACACACGCTTGCTTGACGACACCTCAGTCAGTGTTGCCAGTTTGGACAGGTTTCCACCCAATTGGGCTGAAAAATATAGGACCGGGGGGGTTGATAAAATTTGGGCTGCTTTTCTTGGTTTTTACTAAATATTTAGGCAAAATTATTAACAAAAAAGTTTACATTATGGCAGAGAAAAGTAGAAACTTACACAGTAAACTCACTGATATTATATTTGCTTTAATCTACTCAATTTAATTGTGGTATTTGTTTGGAGCCTGAACATTTTTGGGCTATTTAGTGGTTTTGTGAAGCTTGAAATGGTTTTTAACATAGAGAATGTATGATTCAGGCTGGTTTTTCATTATTTCGGCGGGTTTTACATCACGTTTGGGCTGGAACCTGTCAGATCTGGCAACCTCGACCTCAGCGCTGGATTTCTTAGTCGCCGTAGTCTCGAGACGAGTAAATTTAGGGACAAATGTCTAGAAAATTGCACTTTCTGGGGGAGGCTGAAAGCTAAGATACCCAAAGAAGACAGTGAGGCAAATGCACAAAGTGTCTTTTTGGTCTTACATTTCATTTGAAAATGGTATTAAAAAGTCTTAAATTAAACTTTGTCAAACCTGTAGACGCCCTGCGAAGCTAACGTCTAACAGACCTCTTTACTCCCCTTTAAACCTCCTAAGATGTTGATGTTTCTGCTTGTTTGGCTGCAGAGAGCGGCGGTGGCGTGGCGTGGGAGCTCCCCCACCTGGCCTGCAGCGTGTACTACAGCACGGTGCAGGACCTGCCCGCCATGGTGCGGCTGTGGTGGAACGGCCAGGAGAAGAGGGTGAGCGCCGCCGTGGAGAAGTTCACCATGAAGTACGTGAGCCCCGTGCTGTCGGCCCAGGAGATCTGCTCCGTGCACAGCAGCACGCAGATGTTCGACAGCATGACGGTGAGTCCCCGCTCCGCTCCCGGCGTCTGCGTCTGCACAACAACACAGTTCTGCATTAATTCCTGCTCTGAAACTAGAGTTTCCCGTTAATGACGGGCTTTAATGGATGTCGACAAACGCATCATACGATAAAGAAAGATGGTGACAGATCTGATCCATCTGTCTGATATTAATGAGTTTTAAGGTATTTGTGTGCCGTGTAAAGATATATACACATATGTATATACAGGACTGTCTCAGAAAATTAGAATATTGTGATAAGGTTCTTTATTTTCTGTAATGCAATTTTAAAAAAAAAAATAAATAAAAAAAATAATAATGTCATACATTCTGGATTCATTACAAATCAACTGAAATATTGCAAGCCTTTTATTGTTTTAATATTGCTGATTATGGCTTACAGCTTAAGATTAAGATTCCCAGAATATTCTAATTTTTTGGATATTTGAGTTTTTTTAAGCTGTAAGCCATGATCAGCAATATTAAAATAATAAAAGGCTTGCAATATTTCAGTTTATTTGAAATGAATCCAGAATGTATGACATTTTAGTTTTTTTAATTATTTATATATATATATATATATACATATATATATAATTTATATTAGGGCTGGGCGATATATCGAGATTTTAATATATATTGATATATTTTAAAACGCAATATGGTACGAGACAATATCGTTTATATCGATTTTAATTTTTTTTTTTTTTATGATTTTGATATAGCTTATTTTGTGACAAATTGACTTGAATGTTTTATTTGAGATTTGCACAAATGTTTTGTTATTTGCACAACTGTCAACCTCAGTGGAAAAGTCTGCCTGTTACTGTCTACATTGTATTAATTGCACAATTTATTTTAATTTAATTGTTATGCAGGAAAGGGATATTTGTTTTATTTTATTCAAGAAGCATTTTTATTCTATATATGCAGGCAGATTATTTTTATTTCATTTGTTTTATACATTTTGATATTGTGCAGACCTCTGTTAATAAAGGAACCTGTGTGACATTTGGCACGAGGCTTTGTATTAAAACTGACTGTTTTTTAAGGGTTTGCCTCAGAAAAAAATGAAGCTAACAGAGATGCTATGCTATAATGCTTTGGGGGAAACCCCAATTATGGCACAGAAAAAATATCAATATATATATCGAGTATCGCCATTCAGCTAGAAAATATCGAGATATGACTTTTTGTCCATATCGCCCAGCCCTAGTATGTATATATATATATATATATATATATATATATATATATATATATATATATATATATATATATATATATATATATATATATATATATATATATATATATATATATATATATATATATATATATAGTACAGACACACACACTTCCCCATTTGTTTGAATGAGAAAGTGTGTCCAAACTATTGGTCTGTACTGTGTGTGTGTATATGTGTATATATATATATATATATATGTATATATATATATGTATATACATAGATATATACATTTTCTAACCTAGTCTTCTCTTAGGAGACGTGTTCCACATGTGTAAGAGAACTTGTCCGAGTTACTTTCCTCCTTCGCCTGCGGCCAAAACCAGAAGTGTGATACTAAACATTTAATCTAAGGAAACCCGGCGGAGCGGCAGCTGCATCACATTTGCAGACTAACGACTCAGCAACTCCACATTCTGTTAAATGGAAATTAATGAACTCTCATTTGTGATGAAAGAGCCCTAAGTGACCAGAGTAAATGTATTTATGTGTCTCCGTGTGGCAGGTCAAGGCCCGGTCGGCGGCGCGGGAGGTGATCGCCACCTACTCGGTGGACGACATCTTCATCGAGCTGGTGATCCAGCTGCCGCAGAGCTACCCGCTGGGCTCCATCACGGTGGAGAGCGGCCGCCGTGTGGGGGTCGCCGTGCAGCAGTGGAGGAACTGGATGCTGCAGCTGAGCACCTACCTCACCCACCAGGTACGACCTCACACACCAGGTACCCACCCACCCGGGAAAGATGCTCCCTTCTTCTTCCTGTTGGGAGTACCGTATTTTCCAGACTATCGCTGCGTCCGAAATGCCATGCTAAACAGTATATACTCAAAATGGATACTTAAAGGGGACCTATTATGAAAAACAGGTTTTCTCTTGCTTTAACCCTTGTGCTGTCTTTGGGTCAAAATGACCCAATTCTTCTATCCTTCTTTCTTCCTGCCATGCTCTCTCCTTCCTTCTTACTTTCCTCTTTTCCGGGACTGCAGGCCAGAACGCAGCTCCCGAGGCCCCGGCCTGCAAACATGCACAAATAGAAGAAAAAAAAAAGGGGGGCCAGCACAAGAAACTACAGGAACGATGGACAAAAACGATAGCTATGAGATATTTATAATAAATAAAAATGGAAATGGAGAAGGGAAAAGGAGAGGAGAAGAAGGGTGAGAGGCACCGCCCAGTGGATCATGTCGGTCCCCCCTGCAGCATAGGCCTATAGCAGCATATCTACCGCGAAGCTATATTTGAGACTAACTATTATAGTCTTGTTCTATAGCTGCAACTATGACTACTGACTCTAGCACACTAGAGTTTACACTACCTAGAGATTTACCAACACCAGCTAGAGGTTTACTAAACACTAACTATAGGCTTTACTAAACAGAAAGGTTTTAAGTTTAGTTTTAAAGGTGGAGGTGGTGTCAGCCCCCTTAACCCAGATTGGAAGTTGGTTCCATAGTAATGGTGCCTGATAGCAGAACGCCCGCCCTCCAAATCTACATTTAGATACTCTAGGAACTACGAGTAAACCTGCACTCTGAGAGCGGAGAGCTCTGCCAGGAACATAAGGCACTATCAGGTCTTGCAAATACTGCGGAGCTGAGCCGTTTTATAATAATAATAATAATACATTTTATTTATATAGCGCTTTTCAGGGCACTCAAAGACGCTTTACATTAAGACAAAACACATAATACAAATGGGCTTTATATGCAAGTAATACAATTTTAAATTGGATTCTGAATTTTAGTTAGTAATTTATTTAGAAAATACAATCAAAAGCTTGTTTTTAAGACATTCAAGGCCTGTTTAAAATAGTTATTAGATGCCATAATAGGTCCCCTTAAGTTCGGCACACTCTTGAGTAAATATCAGTAGTATGCATTAATTGGGACGTACTACTCAGAGTACGGCCGTTGGGAGGGGGAGTTGTTACCATGGTAACAACTCCTGTCACAGCAGCAGTAGCAGCACTGCTCTGCTCTTTCCTGTTTATCCTGGACCAAACAAGATGACATTATATAATATTATTATATACGAATATTATAATATTATTATCCTTAATATTATACTTATGACATATACGTATCTGCGCAGGAACCAAACACTGCTGCATTTTTCTTTTTTTGGTCTTATGATGTCAGGTTTTGTATGAACAGTGTTGGTCTGTGCTCAGAACGGCAGCATCATGGAGGGCCTGACGCTGTGGAAGAACAACGTGGACAAACGCTTCGAGGGCATCGAGGACTGCATGATCTGCTTCTCCGTCATCCACGGATCCAACTACTCGCTGCCCAAGAAGGGCTGCCGCACCTGCAAGAAGAAGTTCCATTCGGCCTGTTTGGTGAGAAAAACAACACACGTAAACATCCATGTCCTTTAATAGAGGGAATGCATTGACGTCACTTCCCCACTGGACCAGCCCCCTTACTCTCACTGAGTGGCAAAACATCAGCAAAAACAGCTGCAACTAGTGGAGAAGACGGGATAACAGCTGATTATCAGCATAAATTAAAGGCAGTAGGACTTGACAGTGACCCGTACAGTTACCCCAAGAACCAGTGGTCCATGGACATTAATATTTGGTACAGTTACCAAGAACCAGTGGTCCCTGGACATTAATATTTGGTACAGTTACCAAGAACCAGTGGTCCATGGACATTAATATTTGGTACAGTTACCCCAAGAACCAGTGGTCCATGGACATTAATATTTGGTACAGTTACCAAGAACCAGTGGTCCATGGACATTAATATTTGGTACAGTTACCCCAAGAACCAGTGGTCCATGGACATTAATATTTGGTACAGTTACCAAGAACCAGTGGTCCATGGACATTAATATTTGGTACAGTTACCAAGAACCAGTGGTCCATGGACATTAATATTTGGTACAGTTACCAAGAACCAGTGGTCCATGGACATTAATATTTGGTACAGTTACCAAGAACCAGTGGTCCATGGACATTAATATTTAACCACAAATCCAGTTTCCTGATATTTATATGAACTTAATTTCTACACCGGGGAAATACATGAAGCAAAGCTTGAAGGCTTACAAAAGTCTTGACGCTTGGTCCGACTTCAAGGCAGGATTTGTTGGAGAAATTAAAGTGATGAGGACACCGAACTTTATGATCTGACCGTTTAACGTTAGCTACCCAAAAATCCAACATTACCTGATACAAAATGGGAACCACAAATCCACGTTTCGGTGTCTGGAATCCAGTTGTTTCTGTGAATTGCAGCGATCCATTTGTCTCTCTTGAGCTTATTTTTCGGCCGTCTGTAAAACGATACACTGCAAAAAACTCAAAATGTTACCAAGAATATTTGTCTTATTTCTAGTTAAAATGTCTCAGTTTTAGTAAAAAAAAATCTCATTACACTTAAAACAAGAGTCATCACCAGAAACATAACTTGTTATTTGACAATTTTCACCTGTTTCAAGTAAATTTTCACTTGAAATAAGTAGAAAAATCTACCAGTGGAACAAGATTTATCTTCTTATTACAAGCAAAAAAAATCTTGTTCCACTGGCAGATTTTTCAACTTATTTTAAGTGAAAATCTACTTGAAACAGGTGGAAATTGTTGTTTTTTTTCCAGTGATGAGTCTTGTTTTAAGTGTAATGAGATTTTTTTTACTAAAAATTAAACATTTTAACTAGAAATAAGACAAATATTCTTGTTAAGAGTTTGAGTTTTTGCGGTGTAACTCTGATTTCTTGCTAAATCTATAAATACAGTCGATCGCACAACAGCTCTTTCCCATTTTAGATGTTTTTTAAGTTGCTCAAACTGAAAGTTTACGCTGGCACTCGGTCTTTCTGACACTCAGTCGCATCTGTGACATCAATGCATTCCCTCTATTAGATATAGAAAAGTTCTAACGTGTGTTTTCCTTCTGTCTCTACAGTACAAATGGTTCAATTCCAGCAACAAGTCCACCTGCCCGCTCTGCAGGGAAACCTTCTTTTAACCCGGCGTCGACCCGGACGGGAGGAGCGACGTCTCTTAAAACAAACCGGCTGTGGATTACAGCAGGACGATCATCTCCAAAGTTATTTAAATCTTTCTGACTTGTTTTATTCTAAAGGGTCGGAGGAACGTTAACTGCTGTAGGGTAAAGTCTAGTCGTAGCCTACTTTGGGAAGTTTTCGTGTGGGTTGCAGCTCCCAGCTCCCAGCGGTTTGTATATATCCTCTCTTTACCGTACCGCGTATATATACGCCGGCATCGGCGGCCCCCTGCGGATGCTTTTATCTCCCCCATCCTCGGCTTCAGAGGCTTCACAAGAACCTGATCTGGGAAATCAGAGCTGATTAATGCGTCTCCGCTGCAGCAGAGACACTTTTCAAATTAGGAATTTTGTATTAACTTACAAGCATCGCTGAAAACAAACGTCTTTGGCCGATATTTCCTAATATTTAGGAGTGTAAAAGGATTGTGTCTGATTTCACAGAAGCAGGAAAAAGGGGCCTTCGGTTTGGGGAGCTTTGTAAATGTAAAAAGTCCCACATTCGTGTGCCTGGCTGTAAATGATGCTCAGTGGTTCGTGGACTTCACCATCCGTTTTTTGTTTTGAAATGACAAAATAAAAATAGAAGAATAATCCAAAATCCGTGTATCATTAGTTTTTTTCCATTTTCAATTGGCAATCAAAAACCAAAACATGAAAAAGTGACTGGTTATTTTGTTATTTGTTTTTTATTATAACACAAAAAACGGAAAAACGTCTGGTTTTTCATATTTCAATTTTAGGCACATATCAAAAATACGAAATAGAAAAACGGGCCACAGGACTGAATTTGATTTTAATATTTAATTGGTCGGGTTTTAAAAAATAATCCTTAATCTGTTGTTCCAGCGCCGCCATGGTAGCCATGGTTACCCGAACTGCCGCGTACCATGGATGTAGAACCGCCGGGTCACGTAAACTCGACCAATTAAATATTAAAATCCAATTCAGTCCTGTGGCCCGTTTTTCTATTTCGTATTTTTGATCTGTGCCTAAAATTGAAATATGAAAAACCAGACGTTTTTCCGTTTTTTGTGTTATAATAAAAAACAAATGACAAAATAACCAGTCACTTTTTCATGTTTTGATTTTTGATTGCCAATTGAAAATGGAAAGAACGAATGATACACGGATTAATCCAAAATAATCCGTTTCCCATCTTTTGTTTTGATAATAAAAAAACGGAAAACGGATCGTTATCCGTTATCCGATTTCATTGATGTATTTGAAAATCGAAATTAGGAATTAAAACAGCGAGTGGAAAACTCTTTTCTCTATTTCCTATTCGTTTCCAGTATGTTAGAGTTCAGTACATGTTATTGATTGGACGCTGCAGCTGAACGGACTGTCACAACATCACTGCAGTTTCATGACGGAGTGAAGACAGATTACAGATTAAACTCATGTTTCACTCCCAGGTTTCATATTTGATTTATTTTCTGTTTCGACATAAAAAAAAATCTAAAACTGTTAATTTTCAATCTGATCAACGAAAGAACCAGAAACAACTTTCTTCATTTATTACTGCGCATGTGCAATCCTCCCATTTGTCCAATCCTTGTTTTCAGTATCCTTGGAAACGAATAAGAAATAGAGAAAACAGTTTTCTGCTATGCAATTCTTCCTCCATTTTTTTTATTCAGAACTGTTTCTCTGTTGCAACCCACAATATAAGCTTGTTTTATTGCTTGAAAACTTATTTTCTCTGTGTAAATATCCAAGAAGATATTTAGTTATGAAAATGCCAAGACACAGTGAGAAAAAGCTTATGATTTCTAAAAAAAAATGATAATAGAAGCATACATCTTATGACAAATGACTTTAATAGCTGGTATGATGATGGAAATGTTGTTTTTTTTCTTTTTTTTTTTCTGTTTTAATTCCCAATTTCAATTTTCAAACACATCAATGATAACGGATAATGGATAACGATCCGTTTTCCGTTTTTTATTATCAAAACAAAAGATGGGAAACTGATTATTTTGGATTATTTCTCTATTTCTATTTTGTGATTTCAAGACAAAAAACGGATGGCCGCGAAGTACACGGACCGCTCAGTGATCAAACACAGCAACTTCTGAAGTATTCTGTATGTAACGGATTTGCTTCCAGGTTTATTTCCAACATGGACCGATGTCTCTGTGCTGCAAGAACTTGTTGAATAAAGTTCAGAGGTGAAGCAACTTTGCCGGTGATGTTATTGTGAGCTGAGACGAAGCTCGGGGCTCCGGTGATCCGCTGCGTTCGCTTCAGCCTCCGGTGTTTTCCTGAATAACCTGCGCCGGTTTCCAAGAAAAGATGGTAATTAGCTTCGGTCCGCGAGCGGCGCTCCAGCCTCCCAGGCTCATTTATCCCGGGTCCAACCTCTTCATCACGCTGAATAATTTATTTGTTTAATGGAGACTTTCTCTCATCACAGTTGTTCCTATGGAATTAATTATGACAGATTAAGCATGATCAATTAATTAATCCCTATCATTTGGTCTGCTGTCTTAACGTGTGCTTGTGCGAGGAAAAAAAAGCCTGTGCGCGCGCTCGTAATTCATCATCGCAAGCTCAAAGTGTATCAATACATCCAGCCAGCATCCATCATTGTCTGCCCTTGACCTTTTTAATCGTCATTGATCTGTTTGCCAGACATAAATATTTATTCTGAAAGCTCCCTCTCTCACGAGCTTTGACAGAAACACTCACAGCAACAGCCTCCAGTCTTATTGCTCATTATCTGCCTGATTAAGCAGCGGCGCAAATGTTATGAACTACTGTACAGTCGAGCTCACAGCTCAGCGCCTGCATGACGTTAGCGGTGTCGGCCAGCAGGGGGCAGTGTTACCTCAGCTCAGCCTCATGGGAAAGTACATGTGGACTGGACTATTGCACCAACAGAGGTGTCTTCAGTATTCACATTCATTACTCAGGTAGAAGTATAGATACTAGAGTTTAAAAATACTCCTGTAGAAGTTGAAGTATCAACTCAAGTTTTTTACTCAAGTAAAAGTATAAAAGTACTGGTTTCAAAACTACTTAAAGTATAAAAGTAAAAGTAATGTAAGGGGGAAAAAAGCCATTAAGGACAAAAGCCATTGAAAATGAATGTATCTTAGTATAATGCAAATATATTAAAGAACCATATATGTGTACTATTGAGCATTAACATGTGTTTCAGAGAGCAGCAGATATGATGACTAGTTGCCTATAAGTATTGTAATGGTGCAAAAAGTCAAACTTCATGTTCATGTTATCATTTATCCTAACCTTTATTGGAATGTACATCCAAGTTTAGTTGCAGGAATCTGAGGGAACGGATGTAAGAACAAAACTGGACAAGAACATCTGAAACAACCACAACCAAATTCACTCTATCCGGATGGAGCAATTTAACTGGATAGTTTTTTTTTAAAGGCCGAAATGAAATAGAGTAACGAGGCTGTTTTTAAAATGTAAGGAGTAAAAACTACAGATAATTGCGTGAAAATGTGAAAATTTTCTCTCTTTATCGTATAATGTTCACAAAGTGTAATGCAATTCATGTCTTGGGTAAGTGTATTTTGAAGGATCAAATACTCAACATCCCATATTATCAATTTTACATCGTGCAAGAAATCATGGACGTGCCAATCAAACTTTGAAAATCCACTGTGCGCATGCGCAGAACCACAAAGTAGCATTTCTCGGTAGGGAGGAAGGATTGGCAGAACACCGGTTCCAAGGTAGAACCAGCTCTTTGCAGGTCTAGAGGAAAGAACCGCTTACGTAAGCGGAGGGGGCAGAGTTATTAACGGCAACAGCAAGACTGGGAGACGGAGACATTTTCAAATAAGAATGAATCTGGATGCAGCAAAGCATCATGGGTACTGAGGAGGAGAAGACCTGTCTTTTAGAGATGTGTCCACGGAGGAGCTACGTGGACCAAGTCCTGTTAGAGCAGATACCTGGTTGGTGCTGCAACTTTTACTTTCATGTTGTGGCGTCTGGCTCCCCTGTACGGAAGAGTATTAGGGCCAGGCAGGAGAAAAATAAAAATAATATTTTAGAGGAGGAAGATTTTTTTTTCATTATGCACTTCAAGAAAAAAGTCAATGTGGAGAAAAAAGTCGAGAAAAAAGTCGAAATGTGGAGAAAAAAGTCGAAATGTATAGAAAAAAGTCATAATTTCGTGAATAAAGTTGAAATGTGGAGAAAAAGGTGAAATTTTGACTTTATTCACAAAATTTCGACTTTTTTCTCGAAATTGTATTTCAACATTAATCTCGACATTTCGACTTTTTTCTCGAAGTGCAAAATAAAAAAAAATCTTCCACTCAATTTTTTTTCCTCTTGCATGGCCCTAATACTCTTCCGTACCCCTGAGCACCCGAGCTGTGGAAAGGGAAAACGGTTCTCAGCTGGTTCTTAGTTGAACGAGTTGTGAACCAGATCCAGCTCTGGAACCGGTTTGGTGGTACATGAAGACTGTCCTTTTTAGGATTACATGCAAGAATCTTGTTGGTACTGCCAGAAAATGACCTTCTTTACTGAGTAAAGCTGCAGTAACTGAATGCATCAGTTAGATGCCACTTTTGTTCATTGTACTTAGGGCCAATCCCAATACACCCCCTACTTTCTACCACTAGCCCTAAAAAAGAAGCCACAGATTTTAGGGCACTTGTAATCTTCCCAGGGCCCTGTCCCAATACTCCCACTACCCCTACTTTTCAGCACTACCCCTAAATTTTGCGTGCTACGTCACTGCGTGGTTTACGTTCGGGTACGTAAGCGACTGCGTAGTTACGTTTGCACATACGTCACACCATATCAGGAAGCCCAGAGCTAAAAGCTGTTTTAATTTCAGCTGTAGCGCTGTTAATATGCCACTTTATTAAGTTTTAATATTTTTTCAGGCGTAAAAGTAACCGTTAAGATCCCCAACCTGGGCTCAGTTTATCCAAATAACGCCGGCTCCGGAGCTGATTTATGGTTCCGCGTTAAACCAACGCAGAGCCTACGGCGTAGGGTACGGCGTTCGGTGCGCGTCGCCCCGTAACCTACGCCGTAGGTTCTGCGTTGGTGTAACGTGGAACCATAAATCAGCCTTTATTCTGGCGAGGTTTGAAAAAGACTTCACAACAACGGGCAAACGAGTGATTATGTACATTCACTGAGTGAATATTATGAAATTAAAATATATATTTCTCGCTAGAAATGTAATCAAAACGCATTTTTATGCAGAAACTAACTCAAAATATTGGTTTTATTCACTAAAAAATAAGAAATGTCCGCCATGTTTTTTTTTTTTTGATTCAGTCCGCACATGAGGAAAAGCATTCTTGGAAATTTTTCTGTCCCTAGATCAACTAGTGAGCATTGGAAATCCTTCGATCCGTACGGACAGATTCATATCCACTACCCTCGTTTTCCCCACTCCCCCTAGGTGGAAAGAGGAATTGGGACACCACTACCCTCACGGGAATGCGCAAAATTTAGGGGTAGTGCTGAAAAGTAGGACTAGTGGGTGTATTGGGACTGGGCCTTAATGTCTGAGATCCCTCCATCCATGTGCTCGGGTACTTTGAGGTAGATGGCAGCAGCCGGGACTCTGGACTAGAGCGAGCCTATTGGAAAAGAAAGTAAACTGAGGAAAACAAGCAGAACGCGCACACACACACACACACACACACACACACACACACACACACACACACACACACACACACACACACACACACACACACACACACACACACACACACACACACACACACACACACACAGAGAGTCTCTGTCTGTAAACAAACAAAGATGCTGCTGTTCTTTCCACTTTCCCACGAGCACAGAACTCGTAGATTTAATCGGCCGACACCGAAGTTCTGCTAGTCTGTATGGAAATGGATAATTCTGAGGATGCAGCTCAGACTAACGGAGGAGAGGACGGAGGAGAGAAGGAACGGAGGAGAGGACGGAGGAGAGGTGCAGCAGAAGTGCAGCAGAGAACCAGCAGAGGTTCTTCCTGAACGTTTGACTCTTATAGAGCTAGATGTGCAACATTTCACTTCCCTCACTTTCTTAGCTCGTTGGACTTGATGTATTCCGCTTTTATGACTCGGTGGAAAGGCAATTAACCCTCACTAGTTCCTTAACTGGGGCCTCCATCATCCCCGTCCAGCAGGTCCAGAGAAGCAGAGACCCCCACCCCCCCCAGGCGAGTCCATACATCCTGCAAATGTTCCGTATATATTGTGATGGAAACTAAGAAAATGGGCTTCTGCTCCCGGCGGCCGGTTGTGATTTACTGGGCTATTTAAATGGGCCGATGTCTCGGAGAGGCCGCTGCTCTCGCAGCGACGCCCACGGGGCGTTTAGGTAGACCAGCCTGCACAGTAGGGGGGTCTGAGCAGCCCCGGCCCCCCCGGCCCAGCTGATCAGAGGGAATCTGCATCTCTGATCACTTCCTAGTTTCTGGTGGGATGGAGGGAAACGACTTACAGTAGCCAGGAATGGTGGAATAATGACTTTTTATTATAAGTTTGGCACTTTTTCATGGTGGGAAAACTGCCCTCCCCCCTTGAATCCTGTGGTATTTCAAGCATCTACAGGCCAAGATAACGAATTTGATTTGAACATTTAGTGGCGTCAATCTGAAACCGTTTAAAACCTGGTCAGGATCAGATTTGACTTTATTTTATCTTATTTCATTATGTTCTGATACCAAAAACAAAAAAAAGAGTGTTTGCTCTCTTTTTCAAACACCTGCATTTATTTAGCTACGGTAGTTTAGTTTCAATTTATTGTCCTTTCAGAAATTATTTTTGCATCTGTGGCAGTCAGAATACATGATCATAAACAAAAAAAACAGAACAATATACAAGACAATTCCACATAGAACGATTAAGTGCAGTTTAGTACAACACTATACAATAACATAACTTAACACAATGATCCTAAAGTGCTATTATGAACTTAAAATGCAATTTTATGACAGAAGTTTGAGAATATTGTCTTTTCCAAACAGGACCTGGTCACGAAATGCAATATAACGACATTAAAGGGAAACATGAGATGTATTCAAACCGTTAACTACACACATAAATAGTTAGAAGTGCACTACTGCTGCTTAAAGGGGACTTATTATGGCATCTAATACCTATTTTAAACAGGCCTTGAATGTCTTAAAAACAAGCTTTTGATTGTTTTTGCTAAATAAATTAGAAATTCAGCCTCTGATCCATGTCTTTATCTTCCCATTCTCTAACCTCATTATCTATGCAGGATTCTGAGTGGGCGGGGCTATGATAATGAGGCTCTGTGCTGATTGGCTGCCTGAATGACGCGATACACCGTTATGAAAAAATGGTGGAAGCTCCGGCCGGCGGAGTTAGTTGTTAGTGGTTTCACACATCGGAGTCAGTTTTAAGAATTCTAATCAAGAAAAAGTTTCATACCCTATTGGTAAATATCTTTCGGTGAAAATAGGACAGTTTTGACCAGATTTATGAAATATTAGGCTAATATTAAGCTATAAACACACAACAGACATTAAAAGGTTATGGAAACACTTTTTGACTCTAACTTCCTTAATAAAAAGTCTGGTAGATTTTATTTACAGAAATGTTTTTAAGTAGTTTAGAAACAGGGAAATGTTTCTGAAGGACTGTTGAGGATCTACTGGATGTTTTCATCAGCTTCACTGTTTGTGCTAAAATACAGCAGAACATTGTAAATATCAACTTTTCAACTGAATATCTCCTTTTAAATAATATATTATCTGGAATTAAGCCCTTGGCTCATCAAAGTCTATGGAGGTAGATGTGTGTCTTAATTATTCAATCAAAAATCAAAAAATATATTTAAAATAATTTTAAAAAAAATCAATCAAAGAAAAAAAGTGTTTGAATGCAAAAAAATATCTGAAACTAAAAAAATGCATTTGAACACTGTTTTTCTTTGATTGGAAATGTTTTCATTGATAGAAGTGAAGTTTTTTTTGTTGGAAGCAACTTTTTTGCTTGTGTCAAAAGCAACTTCTTTTTTGATTAAATTATAAAATCACCTATAATATGGGCCAAATACAAAACAACACTACTTCTATCAAAGAAAACATTTCCAATCAAAGAAAAACAGTGTTCAAATGCATTTTTTTTTGCATTCAAACATTTTTTTTCTTTGATTGAAAAACATTTTTTTGATTGAAGTGAAATATTTTTTGATTCTTTGAATAATAAAGACACAAATCTACCTCCATAAAAGTCCATCAGGCCGAGTAAAGCCTCGATATCTGTTGGAGCCTCAATCCTTCAACCTGCTAACTTCCCAGAAGCTTCAGTCAAGTTCAAGACTTTGCAACTTTGAGGAAGAAACCAGTTCATGTCATAGAGAGTAAATCTGTGGAGAGTAAATCAGGCCCGGTTCCTGGTTGGTTCTGCTCATCCACATCCATCATCCGACCGGATCGGACAAATGCAACACAGCAGACGGTGAGGGGAAAGACTTTCCCCTCAAAGATTTTTGAATAAGAACTAAATGTAAATAAAATCACAAAAACATGAAGACTATTTTAAAATATTGTGTCAGTTTTAATAATTCTAACCAAGAAAAAGTTTCATACCCCATTGGCAAAGATTTTTTAGTGAAAAGAGGACAGTTTTGACCAAATTCATCAAAGATTAGGCTTATTTGTAAAGGGGCTTTTGTAGTGAAAAACAGATTAAAAGATTATGGGAACAACTAAGGACTCTAACTTCCCATAATCCAAATTCTGGTAGTTTTTTTTTTAAAGAAATGTTTTTATGTATAGAAATAGGGAAATGTTTCTAAAGGATTGTTGAGGCTCAGTTTAATGGGTTTGGTGCTAAAATACAGCAGAACATGTTGAATATCAACCTTTCAACTGAATATCTGCTTTAAATAATCTTAATATCGTCATATTATCTCTGGAATTAAGCCCTTGGCTCATCAAAGTCCATCAGGCCGAGTAAAGCCTTGGATAGCAGTTGGACCCTCAATCCTTCAACCTGCTAACTTCCCAGAAGCTTCAGTAAAGTTCAAGACTTTGCAACTTTGGGAAAGAAAGTAAAGAGTAAATCATGCCCTGATCCTGGTTGGTTCTGCTCATCCACATCCATCATCCGACCGGATCTTCTCATAAACAAGCGTCCAGGGCGACCCGGCTCCATCCGGCGCCACAAACCGAACGAATGAGCATCAGATCTTTGAAGATTCCAACAATTAAGTAAATCCTAATTGGCAATTACTTTGATTTGTAATCCTGAAGGTTTATAATGAGCTCATTTAATGGTGCCATGGAGCATGATGGAGGATGGAAATTGGCTTTTATAAGGTGTGTAAGAATCAAGGTGTGCTTGTGGTGGTGGGTGGCGCCGCGTCATCGCCGGGCCTTTACGGAGCGGAGGGGGATTTGCTTTCCTCTCCTCTGCAAGTGTTGGTGTCGGCAGCTCCTTAATGATGATCCACTGATGTTGGTGCATCCGCTGCAAGTTAGGAATATACATAAAGCTGCTCTTGCAGATTCTTACAGCTGTGCAAGTGGACGTCTTATTCTCCGGCCCCAGCAAGGTCGCAGCTGTCAGGGCTGATGTACCGGAGCGAGAGGGAAGAGTCGTTATTTAGACCCACAACCAGTACTCAAGTTGTAAAAATACTGTAAATCAAGGGGGATGGTGGATTTGATCATATGGGGACAGATAATTTGTGCTGATTACAAATAATATAATATATTACAAATAATAGCACTGACCAAAACAGCTGCAGAAATACTGCAGGAATGACATAGCAGCAGTTAAATGCAGCCTTCTGTAAGCTTTAAATATCCACTTAGTCTACTTGCCAGCAATGTGAACCCGTAAATGTTGAGTACTGTTGTGGAATTTATCAAAAACCAGTTCAGAAGTCCGCTCGTGGTATAGAGAGTTTTTAATCAGTAAGCCGGCGGTGAACATGACCAGCACAGATCGAGTCTGTAGTTGGTGTGTCGACACCAATTGGTTTGTTCAAAGGGTTTTTATACAAAAGTTACAGGAATAAACCAGCCCAGTGAGAGGTGGGACCCTTTAGCTTTGGGACCACCCCTGAGGGATCAGGAAATCTGTATATGGTCTTTGTCTCTGTGGGGGCTGGAAGTCTCGGCAGGGATGCAAGAGGCCGGACATTGCGCGACAATGTCCCGGCAGGGGTCTTCAGGAACTGGAACCTGCATGTCTATGTCTTAAGGGGTATATGAGGCTTGAGCAATCTGCAAGGCGTCGTTGTGTCCCTGCAGGGGGGCCAAACTGTAACAATGCTTCATCAGTACCCCAAAGTTTTATGTTAGAAATGTACAGTATAGGTCCCCAGCATTTAGAAACTGCCGGATGCTAACTTACATATGTTGGGCAATTAGCATAATTAGCATCAATTAGCATACTCACATATATGGACAATATTTCAGCAATTGCTTGGACAATTTGGCCAATATTGGAGTGGTTCTGGGGGTTATTGAGGATGCTGAATCCATTTCTGACATTTTCAAAATTCAAAATGGCCGTTTAAACCAGAAGTGGCCATATTTCAACTCCAAAGTTTCAGTCAGTTTAGAAGTTTTAGAAGATGCTGAATCGATTGGATTGGACAGATAACTTATGTATTTGAAATAATTGAAACAACTCGGTTATAAATTGTAGGATATTTATGAACACAATTATCCAAACAGTGCAGAACATGTACATTTTAATTCACATTACACTCTGAGGTGACTCACAATTGGGTATTGGCGGTAACAAAGGCAGGTACCATACCAAACTATGATTAAAGCTGCAAGCAGCGATGAACGGGCCCTCACACCCTTGTGCACGTTCAGGCTGCAGTGGAAGCTTGTATGACTTGCATGTAGATTCTTCAGACCTGGGGCCTCATTTAAAATGGACTGCGTAGGATTCATACTAAAAGTGCACGTACACCCAAAAGCCGAAAATGCCGGGCGCAAAAAAAAATCCGGATCAATAAAACCGTGTGCACGCACACTTGCACGCAATGTTTGCTTTATAAATCACAGTCCAGCTGGAAGGTTGCGCAGCTGAATCCGCCTCATATCCCGCCCTCTACACGCCCACCTTTTACCATAAATGCATATAGATGAGCCTACTGAGCATGCGCAGTAATGTACTTCATTACTTGACACTTCTGGTGATGACCATTGATTAGAATCAGGTGTGTTGATGCAAGATAACACCTAAACCATGCAGGACCCTTCTGATCCCTCTACCCCTCCTGCCCTCTCATCCTATCTGATCCCTCGAGGACCGGACTTGAAGAGCCCTGTGATAGACTATTTTGAAACCTCATATCAAAGTACTCTTCAGTAGCTCAACTGGATGCAAAGAGGCTTTCCACTGCAGAGCTTGTGTTCAAACCTTATCCCGGGACCACTTTTAAAGCGATTTCCTTCTACTGAGGACTAAAAACTCACTAGGAAGCCTTAGCTGCATGTGACTCTATGGCACAAGATGTTATGGAGGTGCATAGTCTAAAGAAGACTTAAGGTTCAATTCCTTCTAGAGTTCTTCATCCTGTTGTCTTTAAAAAGCACCAAACCTGTCAATTTTAAAGTTCAACATTCAAAATGATAAGTTAAATGCGCTATGAGACATGACTGAAGAGGTTATTTGGTGGTTTGGAGGGATTGCAATTTTCAGTGCAGCTGAACTTGTGTCCTGGTGTAGCTCATCTTGGAACAAAGAGGGTTTCAAATGCAGAGGTTATTGGAGCAAACCCTATACCTGAGCCACTTTTAAAATAATGTCCTACTGAGGATTGAAAACTGGCTAGGAAGCCTGTGAAAGAGGTGAGTACTGTATGTGGCGCATCATGGTAAAGAGCTGCACTTTACTTGACACCTCAAGTAACAGACTGTGAGTTCAATTCCCGCCAGAGTTATTCATCCAGTTGTCTTTAAGTAGATCAAAATCCACTTTTAGAGTTCAACACTCAAAATGAAAAGATAAATGCACTATGAGAGATGTCTTCCCCCAAGGATACTGGTGGTGTGGAGGAATTGCTCAGGGCTCTAAGGTGCCAATGAAAGGGTGGTGCATGCTGGTTCAAACCCTCCCCATCCTCACAATCTGGTGAGGTAGAGGCATCAGACCTTATACCTGGACCACTTTTAAAATGACGTCCTTCTACTGACGATTGAAAACTGGCCAGGAAGCCTGGGAAATAGGCAAGAATGTGGGGCCTCATGGTAAAAAGCTGTACATTGTTAAAGAGACTGAGAGTTCAATTCCCGGCAGAGGTCTTCAGCCCGTTGACTTTAAGTAGGACAAAATCCACTTTTAGAGTTCAACGCTAAAAATGAGGAGTAAAAGGGAGTAAAAGGACAGCTGAAGGGCCAGGGGTATGAGGTAGGAAGAGGAGGGCTTGGTGGCGTCAGGAAGGTGGAGAAGGGCTTGCGGGGTTAGGTAGGAGAAGGGCAAGGGAGGCCAGGAAGGAAGAGGGGGCATGAGGCAAGAAAGGAGGCAGGCTTGGTAGGAGTGCTTGGAGGATTAGGTAAGAGGAAATGGTGGGAGGGCTAGGTGGATCAGGTGATAGGACCTTTTATCAAAGCTTTGAAAAGGGTAATTACTTTCCTACCTGATCCCCTGGGCACTCCTACTTCAACCTTCCTGACCACCCCAAGCTGTCTTTCCTCATGTCCCTAGCCCACCTCTTACACCCTGATCCCCCTTGCCTTTCTCCTCTAGTCCTCCTTATCCTACCTGACCCCCCTAGTCCTCCTCATCCCCCTAGCACTCCTAACCTCTCATCCTCCCTGATCCCTCTACCCCTTCAGATACTGAGGATGGGGAGGGTTTGAACCAGCATGCACCTGATCCCTCCAAGCCCTCCTCATCCTACCTGACCCCCCCTCATCCTACCTGACCCCTCCTCATCCTACCTGAACCCCCTAGCCCTCCTCATCCTACCTGACCCCCCTAGCCCTCCTCATCCTACTTGACCCCCCTAGCCCTCCTCATCCTACCTCATCCCCCTAGCACTCCTAACCTCTCATCCTCCCTGATCCCTCTACCCCTTCAGATACTGAGAATGGGGAGGGTTTGAACCAGCATGCGCCACCCTTTCATTGGCACCTTAAAGCCATGAGCAAACCCTCCGAACCACCAGTATCCTTGGGGGGAAGACATCTCTCTTAGTGCATTTATCTTTTCATTTTTAGTGTTGAACTCTAAAAGTGGATTTGTGCTAGTTAAAGTCAACGGGCTGAAGACCTCTGCCGGGAATTGAACTCTCAGTCTCTTTAACAATGTACAGCTCTTTACCATGAGGCGCCACATTATTGCCTCTTTCCCGGGCTTCCTGGCCAGTTTTCAATCATCAGTAGAAGGACGTCATTTTAAAAGTGGTCCAGGTATAAGGTCTGATGCCTCTACCTCTCCAGATACTGCGGGTTTGAACCAGCATGCACCACCATTTCATTGGCACCTTAGAGCCCTGAGCAAACCCTCCACACCACCAGTATCCTTGGGGGAAGACATCTCTCATAGTGCATTTATCTTTTCATTTTGAGTGTTGAACTCTAAAAGTGGATTTAGTTCTACTTAAAGACAACTGGATGAAGAAGTCCGGCGGGAATTGAACTCACAGTCTGTTTAACAACGTGCGGCACTCTTCCATGGTGCACAACATACTTGCCTCCTTTGCAGGCTTCCTGGCCAGTTTTCAGTCTTCAGTTGAAGGACATCATTTAAAAAGTGGTCCAATTATAAGGTCTGATTCCTCCAGATACTGAGGATGGTTTGAACCCGCATGCACCACCTTTTCATTGGCACCTTAAAGGCGTGAGCAAACACTCCACACCACCAACTACACTCAGACAGAAGACATCTCTCATATAGCGCATTTAACTTTTCAGTTTGTGTGTTGAACTCTAAAAGTGGATTTGTGTTACTTAAAGTCAACGGGCTGAAGACCTCCGGCAGGAATTGAACTCTCAGTCTCTTTAACAATGTACAGCTCTTTACCATGATGCGCCACATTCTTCCCTCTTTCCCAGGCTTCCTGGCCAGTTTTCAATTGTCAGTAGAAGGACGTCATTTTAAAAGTGGTCCAGGTATAAGGTCTGATGCCTCTACCTCACCAGATACTGCGGATTTGAACCAGCATGCACCACCCTTTCATTGGTGCCTATTAGCCATGAGCAAACCCTCCACACCACCAGTATCGTTGGAGTAAGACATCTCTCATAGTGCATTTATCTTTTCATTTTGTGTGTTGAACTCTAAAAGTCGTGTAATTTTTTAATTATCAGTAAACTCAAATTAACTTCAAAATAAAGAAAGGCACAGGCTCAAAACCCCAAAATAACTTAAATTTCCCATCATAGCAAAAATAAAGAGTAGTGTATTGCGCAAAACCCAAAATATAACAATACAGAAGTTGCCAAACTTAATTTTCCATACCATAACCAGAAATAACGTAATTTTTATAGTATTTTAAGGCTGAACAGTGTACAACATGATTTGATATTTACAGGACAGTTGTTCCAGATGTTCACCCCTTTGACAGATACACAGTGATTTTTATATTGGTTCGGGTCTTCGGTTTTTCAAATAATAAAGTTCCTCTCATGTTGTATCTGGTGTCCCTCATTTTAAACAGATTCTGGACATGTGGAGGTGAATGTTTGTTTCTGTCTTTGTACATGGTTTGTATTGTAATATAATCAACTAAGTCCTTGAATTTCAGTATTTTTAAGCAGATGAATAGTGGGTTGGTCGACCCACGGAACAGTTTTTTACTGATGATTATTATGGCTTACTTTTGTAATAAAAGTATTGGATTGGTATTTCTTTTATAAAAGAGGGGAAAGAGAGAGGAAAGGAGAAGTAAGAAGCTGGCTGCCGTTCCCTGAAGCTGAACAACAGTCGTCTGAGGCCAAATCCGATGCTAATTTATTCCGCTCTCACGTGCCGGTGGCGTGGCTGACCTTTCAGGGAGGGGATGCTCCTCCTGCATCCCGGTGACCGGCGCCGTGGCAACGCCGCACATCCAGATGAGCTGACCTACAGTCCCGTCATGATTACTGCATTCCATGCAGTTTTGGTTCTGAAGTTCCCCCGCTAAGCCCTCGTGTTCGTGCCGTTACCCATCAGCCCCCTGGTACCCGCCTAGGGTCGCCACCCGTCCCTTGAAATACAGAATTGTTACGTAATTGGGAATTAAAAGTTCCGTATTGAACCAATACAGACATATATTATGCTCTTATTTATTGATGTCATAATATACGGGTGAAGGTCGGAACATTTGAATATATTGAAAAACTTCATTCCTAGTAAATTCAACTAAAGGTGAAACAAATATATTATATAATATATTATTTCTCACTACATTCAAAGTGAGATATTTCAAGCCTTTATTTGTTATAATTTTGGTGATTATTTGATTTTGATTGATTTTTTAGTTTTATTTCGGTCCATTTGGATACAACATAATACAACATAAAAACAGTCCAATATTTTAAATGGCACCAAAAAGGTATAGGCTGAAGCCAAGACTTATTATGCCGACCCTTTTATGAACCTCGACTCAGGAGGTTTTATACAAAACAAAACTAGTAATTTGGATTCAAACATTGAAAAAGAATGGATATATTGGACAAGTAACAGAGGTATCTAGACAAGAAGCAAAGACAAAAACAAAACAAAAAACATACTATAAATTACAAGGAGTGATAAATTAATTATGGCTCACCGTTTATGAAAACCCCAAATAAAAAATCTCTATATTATTAAATCAATAAACAATTCAATCATCAAAATTATAACAAATAAAGGTTTAACATATCTTGCTTTGCATGTAATGAGACTGTAATCTATTAGTTTCACCTTTTAAGTTGAATTATTGAAATAAATTAACTTTTACACCATATTCTAATGTTCCGACCTTCACCCGTATCTATATTCTACATCTGGGCCTATATGGACGTACGTAGCATAGGGTTGTCTGTCTGTACAGTCATGCAAGTTCAATGCTATTAAAGCACTTTAAACTTTAAATCAAAGCATTTTGTTTTTTCATATAAAATACCTACATTTCTAGTTTGGAAGTTTTGGGGATGTCCCTTTTTTTGGCGCCTGCACTGCTGAAATCGGGGCGTCCCTTATTTCTATTTCTGAAAGGTGGCAACCCTACCCCTGGTACTCGCTTATCATCCGTCTCTGGATTAGCTGGATTGAGCTAATGGCTAATAAATAAAGCTAATTACGCTTATGATAACGGAGAGATAATTTGACATCAATTACTCCTTGGCTGGGCTGGTATTTCCCGGGGTTGGGAGCCGGCGAGGCGGCGAGGCGGGGAGAGATACCTGAAACCGAGGCCGCCCCCGCGGGGGTCACGCCGGCGTTATCTCCCGGGGCCACGGAGTCTTATCAAGGCCCGGCCCAAATAACAAGGTAATTAATTAAGTGAACCATGCAATTAAGTTAATGAATTGCTTGTACGCCCGGGCGTTTCCTGGGGGCTCGCGCCGCGGACCGCACTCCTCCGCCGGCCGGTGATCAGATTACTGAGGTAGTAAAGCCATCTAGTAAGTAATGAAGAGCTTCTGTACGTCGACCTGCGGAGAGAAACTGTGGAACAGCCTGAACATGGAGCTAAAACAAAGTAGAAACATATCACAGTTTAAAAAAAGATACCAAGAAACATTTTATTCAAAATACAAATGTGAATAAACATGAACATATGAACATTATATTAATATATGTAGATATATAGATGTATATTATGGATATAGATATGTTATATGTAGGTATGTATAGATATATTGAGTTGTATTATACATACAGTATTTATGTATCTATATCTCTATTAATATATATTGATTTATAGTTATATGTAGATATGTCGATATATAGATTTATACTCATCTTTATGTATATAATTGGAGGTAAATATATGAACCAGTATATATAGCATATCTACTCTTATATAGTTATTCAAGTATATTGTTATACCATTGCTGTCTATTGTTCCCTATTATATTGTAGTATTATAGTAAAGTAATGATAATGTAATACTATGCATTATAATTACTTCTATTAGTACATACATACATACATAGTAGCACAACTAAATATTGGGCGTTTGTTTTGTTTTCTTTTGTTTGCCTTGATTTGTTTGATTTTGACTAAATATATACATATAATTGAGTATTATATCACTGTATGAACAGTTATTGAAACTCGTGTTGTTATATGTAAGAATGTTAGAAGAATGTATTTGTATTCTGCTTTTTCACTTTTTTGTACACTTTTTTATCATGCATTTCCGAAATCAAATCTCCAAATCAAATCCGCGTCCCCAGTGTGGGAGGTGGAGTCTGGTCGCTGCAGCGTCTCCGAGTCGGGATCTCCAGGTCCAGTATCAGCGGTGCGAAGAGTTTTAATTGTAAAACTCATTATATCTATCAAACAAGTACTTTTTCCTTCATGGGCAATAAAGTGGTTAAGACTCAATCATCAGGTTTGAGTTTTATGATGAAGTCACCTACGCGGAAGAGCCAGGCCTCTGCGCTACTTAGGCACTAATGTATAGAAGTCATTTTTTAAGAAGTAAAATGCAAAGATGGAGGGATTTCACATAATTTAGAAGTTGTTTCATCACATAGTTAAGAAAGTGTGTAGCACATGACACACACTGCAGCTGATCGGAGGGTGTTTGTTAGTTTGTTAAAAAGCTTACTGGATATTTAGATAATGATTCTCATCCTTCGCCATGGGATGTAAAATAAGGGTTAAAGACAGACGTAGTCGTCACTTAAAGCATTTATTTAGCTGGAAAACAGCCCAGTAGTGATATAATGTCATCTTGGTTAGAAGTTTTTGTGCTATTCTGGCAAATAATGTTTTTAGATTTAATGCTGACAGCAAGAAGTTAGGAGCGTAGCAGCAATGGATGGTAAAAGTTGCATGATGCTGGAATTACAGCAGACTTCCGTCTTACGTCTCCGCTTTCTCAAACGTCTCAGAACTTGCAGAAGAGTATTAGGGCCATGCAGGACAAAAAATATCTGAGAGGGGAAGATTTTTTTTATTGTGCACTTCGAGAAAAAAGTCAAAATGTCGAGATTAATGTTGAAATCCAATTTCAAGAATCTGTTGATTCTCACCCTAACCCCCCTAGCACATGTCACTATGTCTGTGTGATTTATGAACTGTTGGTTTACATCGTTGCTTGTAAGGAGATATTCAGTAAATGTGACAAAACATATTCTTGTTTTAAAATGACTAAGAATCACGTTTAAACTGATTGATCCGTCGTTCATAGAATGAAATTCCTCTGTTTTTCTTTTACTCTCAAGCGTTTTCATGAGCAATATTTAGGTGGAAGGTTTCATGCAGCCTAAAACAGATTGTTTAATCTAAAGCCTGTCACCTTTAAAAGATTAAGGATGTATTAGTTGTTATTATAAAGTGAAATAATCTTGTACCTGTTTTTTTCCCCCATACTGTCAAAGGCTAGATTAGACAGAAACATGGCTAACCCCTGACCTTAATCTAACCCCTAACCCCTAACCTTAATCTAACCCTAACGGCACGACTCAACTCAGATGCTCTCGTGAGAGTATCAGTGTCGAGTTACCGGTGAGTCCAGGGCCGTAGGAAGGACTAACTCAACCCTTAACACGTAACCCGAACCCTAACCCTAACCCCCACCTCTCCTAACCTCAAAACTCTCCTCACCTCCCCACCTCAGTCCTCTCCATCTGCCCCTTACCCTCTCCTCCTAATTTAACCTAACCCCCCCACCTCTCTCCTCACCTTAACCTCTCCTCTCCTGACCTCAAAACTCCCCTCCCCTCCTCTCAAAATGCACCCACTAGCCACATACGAAGACAGCGGATCCTCCGTAATCCGACTGCACCCATAGGGGAAGCCTAGAGCTCCTAAACCACCATACAGCACATCTCACAACAAAACCTCTGGAACTCACTCAGAGGTACCACACCATACGTCACTTGTAGTTTCACTTATAGTTAACCCTAACCCTAACCCCTTAACCCTAAACCTAACCCTAACCCTAAGTTATATTTATATTTTCTTTTTTTGTTTCTTTTTTCTGAGAGATGGGTCACACCCACCTGGAGTAGCGATTGGCCTGTGCACAAACCCTAACCCCTGACCTCTGACCTCAATTTCTTAATCCAGCCCTGACCCCGGCCCTAGCTCTAACCCCTGATCTTAACCTCTAACCCTAACCTAACCCTAACCTAACCCTAACCCTGACCCTAACCCCTAATCCTAACCCTCTAATCGAACTCTAACCCCCTAACCCTAACCCTAACCTTAACCCCCTAACCCTAAACCCCTAACCCTGACCTTAACCCTAATCCTAACCCTCTAATCTAACCCTAACCCCCTAACCCTAACCCTAACCTTAACCCCCTAACCCTAAACCCCTAACCCTGACCTTAACCCTAATCCTAACCCCCTAACCCAAACCCTAACCCTAACCTCTTAACCCTAACCCCCTAACCCTAACCCTAACCCCCTAACCCAAACCCCCTAACCCAAACCCCCTAACCTCCTAACCCTAACCTCCTAACCCTAACCCCCTAACCTTAACCCTAACCCCCTAACCCTAACCCCCTAACCCTAACCCTAACCCCCTAACCCTAACCCAAACCCCCTAACCTCCTAACCCCCTAACCCCAACCCTAACCCTAACCCCTAACCTTAACCCTAAACTTAACCTAACCCTCATCCCGAATCCTAACCTTAACCAAAACCCCAAATCTTAACCTTAACCCTAACCCTCATCCCAAATCCGAACCTTAACCAAAACCCCTAACCACCTCCCCCTCTCTTCTCCCCTTCCTAAACTCACAAGTGTCCTCTCAAAATGCACCCAATAGCCACATACGAAGACACCGGATCCTCCATAATCCGACTACACTCATAAGGGGTACCCAGTTACCCTAATACACCATACAGCACATCTCATAACAAAACTCTGAAACGAACTCAGAGGTACCACACCATACGCCACTGACAAAGTACTTTAGTGCATACGGATCTCAAACCGGATGTACGATGGAGAGTGCAACACTACCTTCAGCAATCTCTGGAATCGCTAACGAGCGTAGAAGGCAGAAGCGTATTGGTTCCCCTTAGGGGGCCGTAATCACTAACCTAACCCCCTAACCCTAACCCTAACCCCAACCCTAACCCTAATCCAACCCCACGACTCAACTCAGACTCCCTCTCTGAGTCCAGGGTCGCAGGAAGGACAAGGCTCCTAAGTGAAGCCGACACGGGTCGGTCAAACGTCGTGTACCAGATAGATCAGGGGTCTCAGACTTCAGCCCTCGGGGGCCGCAGTCCTGCATATAGATAGAAAGACCTTTATGGTCTGAAACTGCAAGTGCCCTCTCAGCAGTGCTTTAAAAACATACATATACACACTCTAAGGATACACACACACAAATAGCACACATCACATAAAAACCTCACATGACATGAAATATATATGATAAAAAAGAAGGCGGAGGAAAGTGTATCAGAATAAAACACAGATACACAAGACCACAGCATCAACAGTAGAATACTGCACATCCACATTCATTGTATATCCAGCTTGACGTGTATATTGCACGTATCGTAAAAGGAGTATTACAATAATAAAGAGTCATTACGTTTGTTGATTGAGGGAGTGAGTGGAAGGCCTCGGTGGAGTAGCATTTTACGACCCGGTGGTGTGTGGATGCAGCAGACAGGTATTTATGGGGGAGGTGAATGATGAGCCGTGCCTGGACACCAGGATACCAGGCCCAGCTCCTGCAATTAAGGGGAGGGGTTGTATCATATCCTGCTCTTATACGAGCGCGACATGTCAGGGGGGAACTTACTGAGCTCAGGAATGTGGTAGAAATCTGAAAATAAAGACTGACAAAATAACCACATGGTCTTGATTTCATTTAATGAAAACCTTGCAAGGGAACAGCACAGTAGTGGAACATGTCAGAGCCGGGCTGGGGGGCCGGGGCTTATGACCGGGCCCTTTGCAGCCTGGAGCCAGTTAAATAGCACTAACATCATCTCCCGTTCGTCCGGACCACTTCACTTTTGGAGGCTCTTCCCTTTTCAAGGTGCTTTTAGTTTCATTCTGACACCATGTTACGTTACTCTAAGCTTAACTCTCTTAAAATAACGAGATAGAGAGAGTGACTTGCTGTTAACCATTTACTTCAACGTCCTTAGCAACAGTAACCAATGACAACACATCCGGGTCCCTACATACTAACCACCCTCCCTCTGATTGGCTGAGACATCACCAGGTTTATACTGTAATGTAACAGGTTGGATTAACTTTACACAACAACAAAGTCCAGCAAACCACAAAAACAACAAAAACATAGCCTAATAAAACAAATATATTTCAGACACAAATTCAACGTAGGAGTTCAGCACCACGGATAGAGATCACTCTGAAATCACCATCTGATCCACTTCAACTAATGACAGTACTGTAGTAAAATTGGCACGGGGGCCCATAAAGTCACATACAAGTTCAAATTCAACTTGAAGTATTGTGTCCCACTCACCACTACTTGAAGGTACTTGGAGAGCCTTGTGCTCCGCGAACTCGCCCGGGGATGAATCTCTGCTAACAACGTCGACTTCATCTCCCACAGGAGGAGGATTAAGGCGAACAAAATATGCATCTAGCTTGGACAATTTGGCTTTTTCTTTGTGAGGAACCAGAGCGGCCTCCCCACGTACAAGGGGACAAGGCAAAACTGGACCTGGGTGATGAGGTGTAAAAAAACCTCGCAGAGCGTAGAATGCCAAAAAAAATAAGGCTTTTTATTTTATGTAAAAAAAAACAGACATACAGGCAGAATGCAAAATCACTATTCTAAAAAAATGGCACATGTGGCATAGCCTGTCAGCTAGCTACCTCCATTCCGCAGACCCCCCTTCTGGTATGCAGCTGCTGTTTATAAACCCAGGCAGGGTGGAGAGGTTGATTGGACACAGGTGTGCCACAATCAGCAGAACCAGGCACACCTGTGTGCTGCTCCCCCGCAGACCACGCCCAATCCTCCACTCTGCCACACACATTAAAAAAAGTCCGGTGATGGTGAGAAGGGGAGGGGTTGCTCACTTTCTCACATTCTTGCTCCCTTTTTTCTTTTTCTTTGCGTTTTATCACTGCACTTTTGTGTTTCTAACTCCTGCTCATGTTCAGACTGTAGGATTACTGCGCTTTGTTGACAAGTGATCCATGGTGACGTATGACGTTGATAGACGGCTTTTGATGACGAACGATTTTACCCAAAATACATTTGGAGATTCACTTGCAATTTTTGTTTTAATGTTAACTGTGAGTGTGAAAATCTCAGCACAACATATTATACAATGCTTTATACCTAACATGAACCAAGTGGTCCCACATTGGCCCGGGGATCAGCATACAATCACAACTAAGTATAACTGCACACTGATGGTTTGCTCCAATGTGTAGGTGTGGTTTATAGACAAAGATTGTGTAAGTAAATGTATAACAATCTATAGGTGTGGTGTGATGCCAAATGTCATCAAGTCTGTAAACAGTCAAGAAAGAAATTACAATGGACAGGTGATCAGTGGTTCCTTCCTGGATTCAGATAAAGTTAAAAACAAACAAAGAGCATAAGATTTCCAAGACTCAGACAGTGAGTTCATTCAAAGTACAAGTCTGGAATCAAAAAGCATCATATAAAGAATCCCCATGTGTACGAAATGTAGAATACATTGTTATTTTTCCATTACTGGAAGCAAACCCCAAACTACATTCAGCATGTGTTACAACAGCATGGTTCCACAGAACATTGTGCCCCACCTGCATTAACCCTATATTTAAAAAAATATATCATATATATTTGAAATATAAACAAACAACAAATGTCGATTATTTTGTACATTTTACTCCCAAAATTAAAGCAATAAGTCACGTTTCCGTTCCCCCCAGATTTGTGCAAAACCCAAATATTGAAAAAGAAAAATCCTGTTATGGAAACGGCTCTTATTAAAAAAACGACCAACACCTTTTTACGCCTCCAGGAGGAGGTTTTTCAGGTGATTCAATAATCCACTTTACTGCAGAAGTGTGACTGAAATGCTTCTTGTGCATTTCCACGTCTGGATGTGACGTAGCTGGTCAATCTGAAGTCATCGACATCCAGTTTCCAGCTGTTTTTGGCCTCGTTTATACGACGTGGTCGTGTTTCTGAACAATTCTGCATCACATCTGGTATTTACCTCTGAGTAACCATCTGATGATCAGCTGCTGCTTCCTCGTCTGGCCAGTTTCTCAGCAGCCGCAGCAGCAGACTGAAGATGTTGTTGACTTCATCAATGTTGAGATTCCCGTTTCCTTGTTTTGAAGAAAAGTCTCACAGGACGAGATACGGAGAATTGTGGTGGTGGAGAACCAGGAGAGTTCCTCTCATACAGAGAAAACACTGTGAGTCCACCATATATATACATATTTATTTATATATGTATATATATATATATATATATATATATATATATATATATATATATATATATATATATATATATATATATATACAATAAATTTCCAATAAAATCTAAAAATTGTCCTTTTGAGTCAAGTAGAGACTGAAATAATAATGGCTTTTGGCTGCTTTAGTCAACAATAATACAGTTACATTCCGTTCTGAATTGGTTCAAATTAAGAAAAAATCCTGTGTCAATGAGACTTTCTTTGTTTACAATGATACAAGTATTCAGGAGTCCATGAAAACGAAAACGCTTACAGTATATCACCAGCCATCAAAACTGTGTAGTTAATGTAATGCAACAAAACAAACGCGACCATCTAACTTCCTGGTTGAAGCTCAAGCCAAACTGAGATTGGCTGCAGTCCCTTGACTGGCCGTTAGAGGGCGCCTGGTTCAGAAATGATTGACAGTCAGCTCAGCCAATGGCTGGCCGTTATCGCCGCTAATACAGCGTCAGCTCAACAAAACGGTCATTTCTGATTTCGCTATCGAGTCTAGCAATATCGAGACCTAGTGCTTTCTCCAGTTTTTTACAACAGACAGTTCAACACTTCACATTCATTAATACAAATGATTTGTTAACAGGTTTAAACTGACAATCAGTTCATGGTCTGTAATATCATAAAAATGCTTAAAAAGATTTAAAAAACTCATAGAAATACTGATATGATTAAAAAGATCAGTCACAAGAACGAGGTAATAAGGTGTTAAAATGGTTTAAAAACAGTAAAAATACGTTAAAAAGCTAAAAAGTATTTTATTTCAGTGTTTACCTGTGACGCTAAATTCGTTTTATTCTGAACGGTTCTGGGATCGATTGCTTGTGTCTCTGCCAACATAACTAGGAGAAATCACGGTACTCCCTCACTTGAGTAAATGCTCTTGTTTTTGGAAAGACTGCATCACTGAATATTTCTCGCCCTTTTTCAGAGGCGTAACATATTAAGTATAAATTATACACATGAGATTGATGTTAATAGCAGAACTTATCATTAACATGAGCTTTTAATAATAATATTTGCTTGTCAGTACATGGAGGACCAGCTTCAAGCAACCGCTCTGCTTTTAGTAACAGGAGCCAACCAGAAAACGTGGCTTTGTATCTGATCCCATCAATAATTCATGCAATTACATTGATATGAGGAAGGTTTTTGTCTCTTGTCAGAGATACATGATGTTGTGGAGGTTCATTTCAGTTAACTGCCTAAAATAAAATAACACCCTCATGGATCCAGTGTTCCTGTAACAGCGACTGGTCACTACTCTAGGGTTTCCAACTCCCTGAACAATAAATAAGGGACACCAACCCGGTTCCCTTCACCTTTCCTGGTGTGGTGAATTGTTTTAGTCCCTTTTTTTGTGAATGAAACAATTTTTTAACTGTTTGACTCGAACCTGAATTGAATTAGATGCATGTTTTTAAATGCCATGAACACATGGAAAACAAATTATTATCCAGCAATTCACTTTAATACAAAGTAAGAAAATGAACTGAATAAAATAAGTATCTTTCTTAAACAGAAACATGTCCTGCTTAACTTAAAATTGTATAAACTAATATAAAAGAATAAAAAGAAAGCAGAACATCCATTCTGCATTTTTAGTGCAAGAACCAAAGTGCAAACATAAAGTCTGTAGAAAACTTGTAAACATATTTGTGCCTCAATGGCCATGACTGTAAGATACAGTTGGAGTAAAACTGAAAACAATAACTGAACTCAACAGTTCAATGCCATTTTCCATTGGCATTTTATGACTATTTTCTGACTTTCACAGTAATACAGGACAAAGTGCGTCCCCTTTCAGCTCAATACGGGACCCGTACTTTAGTTTATAAATACGGGACGATTCAGTTCTTCAAGGGACGGTTGGCAACACTACACTACTCGCAGTACTCGAGTTGTAAAAAAAAATCAGGGGGGGTGGTGGATTTTATCATACGGGGACAGATAATTTGTGCTGATTACAAATAATATAATATATTACAAATAATAGCAGTGACCAAAACACCTGCAGAAATACTGCAGGAATGACATAGCAGCAGTTAAATGCAGCCTTCTGTAAGCTTTAAATATCCACTGGGCTTACATCAAATACATCAAAACACAACAATAAAAAACACTTTTCTGAACTTATCAATATGACTCTGTCCTTCACAGGATAAGTAAAATGGATCACTGCAAAAACTTTAAATCTTAACAAGAATATTTGTCTTATTTCTAGTTAAAATGTCTCATTTTAGTAAAAAAATCTCATTACACTTAAAACAAGACTCATCGCTGGAAAAAAACAACAATTTTCACCTGTTTCAAGTAGATTTTTACTTAAAATAAGTAGAAAAATCTGCCAGTGGAACAAGATTATTTTGCTTGTAATCAGAAGATAAATCTGGTCCCACTGTCAGATTTTTCTACTTATTTCAAGTGAAAATTTACTTGAAACAGGTGAAAATTGTCAAATAAGTTATTTTTCTGGAGTTATTTTTCTGGTGATGACTTTAATGTTGAAATAGCAGTAAAACCACATTCATTGATGAAATGACATAAGGGATGGAAAGGGGGGATGGCAGTTTTACAGGGGGATGATTTTGACCGTTTTTATTCCAGGGGGGGATGCCATCCCCCTCATCCCCCCTCAACTCCAGTACTGACTACTCGTACATGCAAACATGCACAATGTGTGGCTTCACACGCTCCAGAGGACAGAAAATCCCGCTGCAGGTATTAAAAACCCACCTCGACGTTCAGATGCATCCTCCGTCTGGCCGCTGTCGTTTTGAGCCATTTCTCTGTGAAATACTGGCGATAAGAAATCCAGTCAGGGCTGTAATGTGGTGCTTTTGTGCAGGGGGGCCACGTAGTGCCCGACGGGTGGAGTTGTGTCTCCGCCGCTCTGTCCGGTTTCCTCTGGTGTTGTAATGAACATGCTGACAGTCCAATTAGCGTGTTGTCACCGCAGTAGCATGCTCCAGTGAAACGGCTTCACAGCTGTCCTGCTGCGATAGCACACACTCGTGTTTCAGGATCACGGACCAATCAGCCAAACATGGACGGTGCCACGCGGGGAAACCGGCCGACGGGACTTTTAACTCCACTGATGCTCATGTTCCCGTCAACTTGAATTGCGACTAATTTCAGTTTTAAAACTACATATTACAGAATCCAGGGAGTTGCATGGTCGTCAGGACATGAATTAGTGTCACTAGTGTTGTTTTTGTCAGCCTGTTTCAGTTTTAGTTTGAGTCTAGTCTTTGGGTCGAGCTATCATTTTAGTTTTTATTAGTTTTAGTCACGTTCATTCTCCTTTTAGTCGTGTCAAGTTTCAGTTGACTTTTTAGTTTTATTTTATTCAGAATTATCCAGGACCAGGAGAAAAATAAAATATTTTAGAGGATATTTTTTTTCATTATGCACTTCGAGAAAAAAGTCGAAATGTCGAGATTAATGTTGAAGTACAATTTTGAGAAAAAAGTCGAAATGTTGAGAAAAAATTCAAAATTTTGTGAATAAAGTTGAAATGTTGAGAAAAAAGGTGAAATTTCGACTTTATTCTAGAAATTGTATTTCAACATTAATCTTGATATTTTTACTTTTTCTCGAAGTTCACAATAAAAAAAAACTATTTTTTCTCCTGCATGGCCCTAATACTCTTCCGTAATTTTAGTCTAGTTTTAGTCAAAGATTGTATTTATCCAAACCCATTTTACAATTCAAACAAGGTTATCTTATTATTATATCATTGTTACCTTATAGACTCAAGAATTCATTCATTCCAGATACAGAAGACTCTAATTTGAGTTTACAATATATTTATTTTTCCGCATTCCTCCCCGTCTTTTTCTTTTCCGACGACACATTGGGTTTTCTTTTCCACGTCTATGTAGGATAGTGGATCCAAAGATGGTTCTTCTTCTTCTTCTTTTCCAGCCCCAGAGCAGATCCCTGCGTTTCTCTATGTAACTTTGTTTTTAACTGACGTTAACTAAAGCTCTGCGTTAACGGCATCAGCCTCTAACTCTGCAGCTGATTCTGGATCTGATTCCTGCTGCAGCGACTGGGATTGAGGACTAACGTCACCCAGCAGAACTAAACCAGAGAAACTACTGAAAACATGGACATTAAACCAGAGAAACTACTGAAAACATGGACATTAAGGATCTTTGGTGGAACATTTAGTCTCGTTTTGGTCAACGAAAATGAAGACACATTTTAGCAGAGTTTTTATTTTGTAATCTACATTTTAGTCTGGTTTTTATTCGTCGACGATATTGCATTTTGTATTTAATTATTGTTATCGTCACATGACCAGCATTGTCGTCTCATCTCGTTTTCCTCAGGTGTTAAAGGTTCGTTTACGACGATATTAAGTCATAATTGTCATTGAGGAAAGGAACTTTAAGGGTCAATCGACCTCATTTTAAAGTCCACGTTTCCTCCTTTCTTCAGATAAACTGGGGCAAGAAAATGATGCATCACTGAGTTAAAAACGTTAATTTCTTAATTTCTTGGTGAGGATGTAATTATGCATCACTCTTCAGGCGCACACCTGAGTGTGAACGCTGCAGGTGAGGGAAGTGAGGGAAAGATCCTTCTCAATTTAATTGAGTCCCTGTGAGTGAGCCGGGAAGTTCTCCCATCACTCAGTGCACGGCTCCTATTTTTAAACCCGCGCAGCCACAATGGAGAGGCCTGTGCTTAATGGGCTCCCCTGGGTCCTCATGTTATTGTTGATTCCAGTGCAGAAGACACAAAGCAGAACATCATCAAATTCACATGCAAACACCAGCAGAAAAGCTCTGCAAGCTGCAGGAATGAATGCATGAGCACACGCGCACGCACTCACGCACGGACACTAGAAAAATCTTCAATATTCAAAATCTTCAATAAAACCTGATAATACACCAGTCTGTGATAACATGAAGTTAAATTTAAACGGGTGTAAAAACTAAAATAGCAGTTTTCTTTCTTTCTTGGCAGGTTAAGTCACTGTCTATAACGTTATAACACCGTCTATAACTCTATTACACGGTCTATAACCTTATTACACTGTTTATAACTCCATAACACCGTCTATATCTCTATAACAGCGTCTATAAGGCCCAATCCCAATACTCCCCCTACTTTCTTTCACTAGCCCTAACAAAGAAGGGACAGATTTTAGGGCACTTGAAATCTTCCCAGGGTCCTGTCCCAATACTCGAACTACTCCTACTTTCAGCACCACCCCTAAAATCAGGAATCAGAGAGCCAAAAGCTGTTTTAATTTCCGCTGTAGCGCTGTTAATATGCCACTTTATTAAGTTTTAATATTTTTTCAGGCGTAAAAATAACCGTTAAGATCCCCAACCTGGGCTCAGTTTATCCAAATAACGCCTGTTAAAGGTATTGTGACATCATTTTTAACATGCTTTTAACACTATTAAAAGTCTTGGCCAACATCCCTCAAATGTGTCTAAAAGAGTGTAACAAGAAAATATTCACTCTAGTACTCTATTCCTGGCTTTTTATTACAGTGTTTTTTTGCGCCGTGAAAAATGCTTCCTTTTCCCCCTTTCCTGTCAATCATTGCTCCGCTCCTCCTCCCAACCTCCTCCTCCTCCAGCCATACGCTCACAGCGGCGTCGGAGAGAGCCGGGAGCGACAGGCGAAGCATGCACGGAAAAGCAGCACGGCGAACCACAGCAAACAATCATAAAAAGGTAGGGTAGGGTTCAGCGTACGGTGCGCGTCGCCGCGTAACCCTACGCCGTAGGCTCTGCGTCGGTGTAACGCGGAACCATAAATCAGCCTTTATGGTGCGCTGGAGAGGAGCGGAGGCAGGGAGCTGGGTGGAGGGGGCGGTGATTTAGCGGGCCGTTACGTAACGGCCCGCCACCAAACCAGATGCGCCGTTTTTGCACAGTTATGCAGAAAATCCCAGAAAGCACACAATACACTGAATGTTAAAAGTTCGTTGTTTTTTGGGTGTAATTGATGTCAAGACACCCAACAAAACACAAAAAATCAAGAAAAATGTGTTTTTCATGTCACAATCCCTTTAAGAAATTTGACCCGATGTTTTCGGCGATGAGAAGAGCCGCCGGTCCGGGGCGCAGCAGCAGCCGGAGTACAGACGTGATCGCCGGGTCAACCTGTGACGTCGTCCTGGGGAGAAACCTGCAGCTCTGTGGAGAATTACTGCTGGCTGAAATAAATCATTTTGGAAAATAAATGTTGGTTTAATAGAGGAAATCTATCAGTTGTAGCTACGCCTGTTAAGAAATTTGTTCCGAAAATTTCAAGATTTCTGCCTGCCGGCTCCGGAGCTGATTTATGGTTCCGCGTAACATCGACGCAGAGCCTACGGCATAGGGTACGTAACCTACACCGTAGGCTCTGCGTTGGTGTAACACGGAACCATAAATCAGCCTTTATTCTGGCGTGATCTTCGGCAAACGGGCAAACTAGTGATTATGTACATTTACTGAGTGAATATTATGAAAGTAAAATATATATTTCTCGCTAGAAATGTAATCAAAATGCATTTTTATGAAATGAAAGAAACTAACTCAAAATATTGATTTTATTCACTAAAAAATAAGAAATGTCCGCCATGTTTTCTTTTGTATATAACTCCATAACACTGTCTAAAACTCTATAAATCTGTCTATAACTCTACATACTAATACCACATTTGAAAACCAGATCGGAGAGATCCACGTAACGCAGTTGCTGCTTTATTTCTACCAATTAAACTGACATAGCATTTATGTGTCGACGCCGTTTGTCCCACTTTATTTTAAGCGGCAGAGCGGCCTTTCCCCAGAAGTATAAACAATGCCCAAAATCCTTTCCTCACAAATAATAATAAAAATAAAATAAAATAAATAAAATGGTGTTTATTAAAAAAAAACAAATACAATTGACATGGCAATCAGGGAAATTTCAGTTCTAAAATGTATTTCCAGTTAATATTCATACGTGGCCTATTGGTTCTCCTCTCTCCACAAACATTTGTGTCATGTTAACCCGTGATTTTAATTAGCTGAATATAATTATTTGTCTCATTAGTCCCATCGTGGCCGGTGTGATGGACTGGAGACGTCTCCAATGTGTGTCTCTCCTATTGCCTGATGACAACTCGGATAGACTTTAATACTCCTGCAGCATGAACAGAAGAGAGGGAATACAGAAGATGGATGTATGGATCTGTGTGTGGATGGATGCATGGATGGATGCATGGATCTGTGTGTGGATGGATGCATGGATCTATGTGTGGAGGGATGACTAAGTGGATGGATGTATGGATCTATGTTTGGATGGATGCATGGATCTATATGTGGATGGATGTATGGATCTATGTGTGGATGGATGCATGGATGTATGTTTGGATGGATGTATGGATCAATGTTTGGATGGATGTATGGATCTATGTGTGGATGGATGCATGGATGTATGTTTGGATGGATGTATGGATCAATGTTTGGATGGATGTATGGATCTATGTGTGGATGGATGCATGGATCTATGTGTGGATGGATGTATGGATCTATGTTTGGATGGATGCATGGATCTATGTGTGGATGGATGTATGGATCTATGTTTGGATGGATGTATGGATCTATGTTTCCAATGTATATACTGTCTATATTTCGTAATTATATATGTTTTACTTTTTTACCCCTCCCCTGCATGTGTGTGTTAAGTGTAACTGCTGCTGAACAAAGTGAGTTTCCCCATTGAGGGAGAAATAAAGGATAATCTAATCTAATCTAATCTAATCTAATGTTTGGATGGATGCATGGATCTATATGGATGGATGTATGGGTGTACGTGTGGGTGATTATGTCCCTAAACTTCAGTAACCTTAAATCAGCAATCTTTTAAACTTGTCTCCAGCTGTGTTATAAACATACCAACGAAGATGTTTCTGACATTTTTGAAAGACTGTAATATCCTTCCTTAAATTTCATAAAATATTTGTGATAAACTGAGGCTGCAGGATGGCAGATGAATCTAGGTCTTCTCTTTGTACTGTCAAAGAACTTTAAACAGTTCTACATCACCGACGTACTACATGCACAGTATTGTCATAATGTTCTGATTTTGAGATCTTTTAGATCTTATTCTGCTTTAAGTGGAAAAAAATAAGTGGCGGTACCCCCCGCCACTTATATATTATATATATATATATATATATATATATATATATATATATATATATATATTTGTGTGTATCGGTACTGCACTCCCACTTAAAGCACTGCTTATTCTGAAGATGACACAGCCGTGTAAACAGCATTTTCTGACCACTCTGACAACTATCATTTCATTTTCCTAGAGAGCAATATTTGGAATATGCCACTCTTAGAAAAAAAAGAGTTTATGTTTGACTATGGCATACATTCACTGAGGTTTCCATCCATCCAGCATTGATGGAAAAACAACAAAGTATATTTAGGTGATCAGCTGAACCAAGACCTGACCATAACATATTTTTCTTTCCACATTTCTTCCTCAGAGATGACGGTTCAGTGCTTCTCTTGTAGGTTTTGATGATGAAGTGGACATCTATCCGCCCAGTTTAAGTCATTCCAGCAATCTCCGTAGTTGTTTCACTTTTTTACAGACAAAGACAAACACCGACTTCCTGCATCGGTAACAGTGAAATAACCATCACTACATCCTTTTTACAACGAGAGCTTTATCTGGTATCAGCAAAGCTAAACACGCATAAGCATCTTCTTAGTTTCTCATTTGCTGAAGAAAGAAAACTAAATGTTGATAGAAAAATATTTTTACTCGTTCTGACCTTGTGGGCAAATATTCTTTATCAGTACAAAGTGAGATTTATTTTCCTTTCTAAATATGATCAATTCTGCTTAGAAACAGAGCCAATGATGTGCTGACTTGTTAATCACTGCACCGCGCAGAACGTCTAGCTCATTTTGATCAATTTCAGCCGCGGCTGTGATGCCGTTCCAACTTCCCGGGAAGGGGAGCAGGGAGCCAAGTTCCTTGGAAATAAACCATATGTCACTCCAAGACTCATGCATCACAGTCAGAATGGGAGAGAAGCTCAGGTTGTTCAAAACTCAGGTATTTCTCATCTCCTGCTGTACTTTAAACACATAAGGCTTCAGGATTCAAATGATGGTCTATATTCACTTTGTGCAATGACAATAACTTCATAAGCAGCACTTAAGTGAGCGTTAACAGCGTTAACAGATACGAACTGCATTGGTTTGAATGTTTGGTGGGAGTTTAAGTTTTTTTATTTTGTAACTGTTACTGGTGAGTACCAAGATCTAGTGAAACCTTTATCTATGGCAGGGGTCGGCAACCCAAAATGTTGAAAGAGCCATATTGGACCAAAAACACAAAAAACAAATATGTCTGGAGCTGCAAAAAATTTAAAGTCTTGTATAAGCCTTAGAATGAAGGCAACACATGCTGCATTTATTTATATTAGTTATAACTGGGGTTAGATTTTTTTTTTCATTATGCACTTCGAGAAAAAAGTCGAAATGTCGAAAAAACAGTCGAAATGTCGAGATTAATGTTGAAGTACAATCTCGAGAAAAAAGTCGAAATGTCGAGAAAAAAGTCAAAATTTCGAGAAAAAAGTCGAAATGTCGAGATTAAAAAGGAAAGGAAAAAGGAAGAAAAAAATAAGAAAAAAAAAGAAAAAGAGAAAAAAGAAAAAAAACGAGAAAAAAAGGAAAAAAAAGAGAAAAAAAGGAAAAAAAAAGAGAAAAAAAAGGAAAAAAGAAGAAAAAAAGGAAAAAAAGGTCAAACATTTTTGAAAAAGCTCCAGGGAGCCACTACGGCGGCGCTAAAGAGCTGCATGCGGCTCTAGAGCCGTGGGTTGCCGACCCCCGATCTATGGGATATATTTGGCTTTAAATCCAGCTTTTAATTTATCTGATCACGCCTTCATCTGTGAGGTTCCACGTTGAAACACAGGAGCTGGGGACTGTAAGAGGATCAGTGTCCTCCGTCTCTGTCCTCCCAGTGGTTGTCTCTCCATCACAGTGTTAGAGATGCACCGATCGATCAGCAACCGATCGGTATCGGCTGATAATGCCCCTATCGGTTTTGATCTGCGTTCTCAAAATAATAGTTCAAAGCAGGCCGATCTGACGACGTTTACAACAACAAACCACCGCCAGCGCATGTGTTCCCACACCTCAGACCCAGGTTTCCTAAGGGGCGTCGGCGTCGCCGGTATGGGAGTGTTACAACAAATTTGCAGTTTGCAAAGTGTGTGCAAAGGAAATGCCCCGAGGAGGAATGTTATAAAAGAATTTCAACACAACGAAGCTGATAAGACATTTGAAAGTTTCTCACACGAAGGAGTATATTGAGTTGTCAAAGTCGGCCGCTGCTAAGCCAGAGACAGAAAAGGAGCGTGCAGCAACGCCGCTAACTCGTAACAGAGACTTAAACGACAGTAACAACAGCAAGAAAAATAAAGAACTACATCATAAGGTAATTAATTCATAAGCCTTGATCATCAGCCGCTTTCTGTTGTAGCAGATATCGGGTTTAAACGTGTCGTTAGCTGCTTGGATCCCAGTACGCGCTGCTGAGTCGTAAATATTTCATTGATGAATTTCCACCGGAGTTATACCAGACTATATACAGTCACATCCAAACCCTAACCCTCACTAACCCTCACGCAGGACGACAATCGTGTCAGTCGCTTCACGAGTGACATTTGGAGTTCTAGTGTGAAGAGTT
>NC_084600.1:41243534-41266852 GCF_033807715.1 Cololabis saira
TCACACAAACAAACAGCAGAAGAACATTCAAATTATTAGTAAAGCAACATCTTTTGAATCAGTATACCGTATTTTCGCGACCATAAGGCGCACATAAAATTCTTTTTTCTATTTAAAAATGTGCTGCACGGCCAATGAAACGGTGCGCCATATCTATTACCTGTATTACGGTAATGTAAGGCGGACGGCCACCATGAGAACGGTAAAGGGAGAAGGGGGCGTGTGAAGCACCCGTGAGATGCGGACGTGAATGACACCATCCTCAGACTGAAAGCAGTAGTGCTGGCGGAAGAAATGAAAATTTAACATTTTCATGGAGGTCCGTCATGGTGCTTTCGCTTCATGAAACGGTGCCAGCACAGCAGCAGCGCCCGGCAGATTACATGGAAAAGATGAGGACTTTGAAGGGTTTGATTAATGTAAAAACTGAAATAAAATACAATCAAACTAAGTTTTGCTCCCGCTCTATTTTTAAATAGGCACACTTGTGTGCTTGTGTGTGTGTTTTCGCGCGCGCGCGTGTGTGTGTTTTGCGGCGCGCGTGTGTGCAGCTCCGTGTCTGTAGACTGCGCCTTTTGGGTCGGTGCGCCGTATGTGTGTTTTAAATCCAAAAATGATACACAAAAATGAGGGTGCGCCTTTCACACGGTGCGCCGAATGGTCGTGAAAATACGGTAAGTAACAATTATAGAGCATTGAAATAGAGATCACTGAAACAAGCAGCTGCTGAGACTGATTGTCTGACATGCTGGAAATGGAAACATAGTTGATTATGACTGTTGTTGAATGTATTTTTTTCAATTATTAGATCAGTTGTGAAGTTCTAGACTACAGATTAAATGAAATTGTGGACTGCTTTTCAGACCTTTTGACGACCTCAGATGAACTCTTAACTGTGCAGTGTTTTGGTTTTGTTTTGTGTTCTCATTTCACTGTCTTCATTTTGTGGAATGTCTCTGCTTTTTTTAATTTGATATTCTCTTTATCTAGTGGAAATGTATTTGGTTTACTTTTATTATGTTATGTTTAGTACTGTATTATTTTAAAATGTTGTCGGACCCCAGGAAGAATAGCTGTAGTCATGCTGTAGCTAATGGGGATCCTAATTAAACAATTAAACAATTAACTGCAGGTCCATCTCAGCCTCACTGAGGAAAATCTTACACATTCACACTCTTACTCGACACATAATTAGATGCATGCTTTTGGGCCTCCTGGAGTCACATGGGGAGGATTTGGGCCAGGATTCAAACCGATTCTCCTGCTGTGAGGACACGGTGCTAAACTAAACAGCACACATCTGCACCACTCTCTCAATGAAATGTTTATTTTCCAACCATTTGAATAAACCTGTTTACCCATCTCTTTGGAATCAAACTGTTCTTTGTCTCGTTCCAGAGTTTGGAGCTCTGAAATGCTGAAGTGAAACTAGCCACCTGGGAGCTTGTGGATGACTCAAATACCGTACCGGGATGCCGGAGCATGTCTGGCCGCCCGGCATCGTTTGCAGTTTGGCTTCTACATCAGAAATTTGTTACAAAAGTTAAACATATGGTGTTTGCTTACGGTCTAGCATGGGGTCCTCCTGGGCCCGTCTTAATGGCGCGGCTTCCATAAATATTTATGAGGGGCGCGGGGTGATATTAAAAAACATGACATGCTAAGGTGAGCTTTATTCCCCAGGAGATGAAGATCTGTGTGGAGTTAGCGACGGAGGCAACCGTTTGTTCTGTGACGCCGGGCCAACAGGTGACTCCTACAAGGACGTGTTTGAGAGACATCTGTTGCACTGAGCACGTGCGAGTAATGAATGCAGAATCCTGCTGGGACACGAGACCTGCAGGAGGAGAAGTGAGGATCCAGCGACGGGAGATGCAAACGTGCTTATATGTGTGTATTTGGATGAAGAAAGAAAAAGGAAGGTACAGTGACTACGTTTACATGCAGTCAAAATTCGGGTTATTGCTAATATTCCGGTTACTGAAACATTCGGAATATTCCTTTTACATGGTAATTAATCATTCGGGATATCTGGATCAAACCAGCAACGCGTGGAGAACGTGATGACGCAATTCCCGTCATTTCCGCTTCTTCTTCCTGTATCCAAATTCAAAACAAATGCTGCTTCACGCAACTTTTCGCTCTCCTTCTTGTAAATCTGGCTATCCCGGTACTTTCTACCGTCTACAAATGCAGAAATGTTCATATCCTTCATGAC
Source organism: Cololabis saira (assembly GCF_033807715.1). Lineage (NCBI taxonomy): Eukaryota > Metazoa > Chordata > Actinopteri > Beloniformes > Belonidae > Cololabis > Cololabis saira. The sequence continues at coordinate 41,245,753 of NC_084600.1, forward strand.
ATTTATAAAATGATTAGTCTCCTCCTCACTCCAAAAGTGTGGCTTGGTCTTGCGTTTCTCCGTGTTTATAAGAACTTCCTGGACTCAAAAGACCTGGGGCCGGATTCACAAAACATTCTTAAGAAAAAAAATCTTCTTAAGTGTCATTTTTTTCTTAAGTTCAGTCTTAAGAAGAAAAAAGAGAAGAAGTCATAGAAGTATTTTCTCAACATTCTTCTTAAGTTTCTTCTTAAGAAAAAACTTAAGAATAAATGGTATTCTTGAAATAAAAGTTCTCAGATTTTTTTCTTGACTATCTTAACTTTAAGACAACCTTGACCTGTCTTAAAATGTCTTCTGTGAAAAGGTACGACTGTAATATCACCTTTTTCAACATATTTTAGACAAGTTTAGACTAGTAGGTCATAGTTTGAGGATATACTTTGTAATTAATTACACAAAGAGCCTGTTAACTGTTTGTTAGGATGTTAGTTAGCGTGGTAGTTAATTATTATTAATTTCCCCAATAGTATTTTTTTTCAACACATTAATCTCATCCACCAGAACCTTGAAAAGTTCCTGCATCTCCGTTTGGCGTTTACATGACCCAATATTCGGATTTTAAAAGGAGTAACCCAGGGGTCATATTCAGGTTTTTAAAAACCCAAATATGAGCAAATTCAGGTTATTCAAAGGGGTTATTGGTGTTTACATGGCCGTGCAAATTTGGGTTATTGCTAATATTCGGGTTTTAAAAGGGTTATTGATGCATGGAAACGCAGTCTGTGACTGTTGACCCAGTGATGGACTGACTGAATAATATATTGATTATGAGATGAACCATGTGGACAATTGTCTCATCTCGGAGTGTGCTTTTAAAAATCTGAGGCCTCCTGTCCCTCTTCTGGTCCTCCGTGGGACGGCTGGGTTCGGGTTTCTTCCTCACCGGCTTCTGGTCTCTCAGGTGGCATGTAAAGTTGTGTCCGTCAACAAAAATTATGACTAAATATCGTCGTCAACGAACCTTTATCACCTGAGGAAAACTAGACGCAACGAAAATGCTGGTCATGTGATGATAATGATAAATAAATATATAATGCAATATCGTCGACAAATAAAAAAGAGACAAAAATGTAGATTACAAAATAAAACTCTGCTAAAATGTGTCTTCATTTTCGTTGGCCAAAACCAGACGAAATGTTCTAACAAAAATCCTTAATCAGATCCAGAAGATGCAGCTGCAGAGTTAGAGGCTGATGCCGTTAACGCAGAGCTCTAGTTAACGTCAGTTAAAAACAAAGTTACATAGAGAAACGCAGGGATCTGCTCTGGGGCTGGAGAAGAAGAAGAAGATCCATCTTTGGATCCACTTTCCTACAGTACATAAACGTGGAAAAGAAAACCCAATGTATTGTCCAAAAAGAAAAAGACGGGGAGAAATGCGGAAAAATAAATATGTTGTAAACTCAAATTAGAGTCTTCTGTATCTGGAATGAATGTGTTCTTGAGTCTATAAGGTAACAATAATATAATAATAAGATAACCTTGTTTGAATTGTAAAATGGGTTTGGATAAATACAATCTTTGACTAAAACTAGACTAAAATGGACAATTCTGACTAAAATAAGACTAAAATGCTCAGACTTTTAGTCGACTGAAACTTGACACGAATAAAAGGAGAATGAACGTGACTAAAACTAATAAAAACTAAAATGATAGCTTGACCCAAAGACTAGAATAAAACTAGAATTGAAACAGGCTGACAGAAACAATATAGTAGCGTGGTTGTCCCTCCCTCCTCCACTGTAGGTGCAGTTCAGGTAAAGCCTTGTTTTCACTTTGCACACACACATTTACACACAGACATACACACCTGCTCACTCACCTACATACTCACCCCACAGTTTTGGGGACAGATAATCGCAGTAGCCTAGTCCTGGTTTAGTTTTAGAGACCTGGAATGGTTGTTGTTTGTGTCTCTGCCTGTTTCTTTGTTTTTCTGTCTTACAGATTCCAAAGGCTTGTGTGCCTGTTGTGTTTTTTGTTTCTCTCACTTCAGACTTGCCACCCCCTCTCCCCACACCCCTGCTCCTATCCCCACATATACATATACATATACATAGAAAAGAAAGAAATAAACATCACAATAATACACTCAATACTGCTAAATAGTCAAACTGACTTTTTCCATGTGCAATACTGACCGAATCGTGCAATACCTGCCATAGAATCGTGCAATACCTGCCATAGAACCGTGCAATACCTGCTATAGAATCCTGCAATACCTGCCATAGAATCCTGCAATACCTGCCATAGAATCATGCAATACCTGCCATAGAATCCTGCAATACCTGCCATAGAATCCTGCAATACCTGCCATAGAATCCTGCAATACTTGCCATAGAATCATGCAATATCTGCCATAGAATCCTGCAATACCTGCCATAGAATCCTGCAATACCTGCTATAGAATCCTGCAATACCTGCCATAGAATCCTGCAATACCTGCCATAGAATCCTGCAATACCTGCCATAGAATCCTGCAATACCTGCCATAGAATCGTGCAATACCTGCCATAGAACCGTGCAATACCTGCCATAGCATCATGCAATATCTGCCATAGAATCCTGCAATACCTGCCATAGAATCCTGCAATACCTGCCATAGAATCGTGCAATACCTGCCATAGAACCGTGCAATACCTGCCATAGCATCACGCAATATCTGCCATAGAATCCTGCAATACCTGCCATAGAACCGTGCAATACCTGCCATAGAATGGTGCAATACCTGCCATAGAATCATGCAATACGTGCCATAGAATCGGGCAATACGTGCCATAGAATCGTGCAATACCTGCCATAGAATCGTGCAATACCTGCCATAGAACTGTGCAATACCTGCCATAGAACGGTGCAATACCTGCCATAGATTCGTGCAATACCTGCCATAGAATCATGCAATACGTGCCATAGGATCGGGCAATACGTGCCATAGAATCGTGCAATACGTGCCATAGAATCGTGCAATACCTGCCATAGAATCGTGCAATACCTGCCATAGAATCGTGCAATACCTGCCATAGAATCGTGCAATACCTGCCATAGAATCGTGCAATACCTGCCATAGAATCGTGCAATACCTGCCATAGAATCGTGCAATACCTGCCATATAATCGTGCAATACCTGCCATAGAATCGTGCAATACCTGCCATAGAATCATGCAATACCTGCCATAGATTCATGCAATACCTGCCATAGAATCGGGCAATACGTGCCATAGAATCGTTCAATACCTGCCATAGAACCGTGCAATACCTGCCATAGAATCGTGCAATACCTGCCATAGAATCGTGCAATACCTGCCATAGAATCGTGCAATACCTGCCATAGAATCATGCAATACCTGCCATAGAATCATGCAATACCTGCCGTAGAACCATGCAATACCTGCCATAGAATCCTGCAATACCTGCCGTAGAATCCTGCAATACCTGCCATAGAACCGTGCAATACCTGCCATAGAATTGTGCAATACCTGCCATAGAATCGTGCAATACCTGCCATAGAATCGTGCAATACCTGCCATAGAACCGTGCAATACCTGCCATAGAACTGTGCAATACCTGCCATAGAATCGTGCAATACCTGCCAAAGAATCGTGCAATACCTGCCATAGAATCCTGTAATACCTGCCATAGAATCGTGCAATACCTGCCATAGAATCGTGCAATACCTGCCAAAGGTGAATACTGTATGTTGTTTTCCTGTTTGTGTCCTTTTAGAGATTATTTATTTTTATAGTTTTTTTAATATATATATATTTTTTAAACCATGCACCTTAAAGAAGATTGAATCCAATTTCATTGTACCTGTACAAATGACAATTAAAACATTCTATTCTATTCTATTCAATGGAATGAATCCAGAAATCATAGCATTTCTTGTCATTTCAACGCTGTATATATATATATATGTATATATATATATATATATATATATATATATATATATATATATATATATATATATATATATATATATATATATATATATATATATATATATACACATACATACATATATAAATCTGTCCTATAAATACTGCATTTTATTGAATCAGCTCAGTTCTCTTCTCCAGCCGCGACCCTCGCTAAGCTCAGAGCAGGTCCGTGCTTCTATCTGTGGAATTAATTGCAGAGGAAATGTTTCATCATTCACTGTAGTTCTTGCTGCTTCCTCCCAGCAGCATAAAAAAGCTGGTACCAAAAGTTCTGAGATCATGATTTAAAATGTAAGATGTAATAGTTTTTATGCACTAAGACATAAACTTGGTTGGGAAATTTGTTCACTTCACACGTTAAAATCTAAAATTCCTTTGCTCTTGCATACTTTTGTGCATTTCTTTAATGTTCTGATAGACACACACAGTTACTATTATATGACTTTGCTCAGCAGTGTGCTGTTTATTAAGAAATGGGCAGACAGCTGAGCTCGACACCGTCCTACTGGTTCTGAATTATAAATATTAAAGCTCAGCCATGTCCATAGTTAAAATGCTGCAATCCAGCTGCGATTACTTCTTTTTTATCTGTGTCCTTAGTATGGAGCACATGCAAACAAATGTAGCTGAGTTATGACCTTATTTCTATTAACTGGAAGGCTATGTTGTGTGGCAAGAGCTTTATTAATTCATAAAACAATCACACTGTCAGTCTTCCCCCTGAGATGATTAATATGTTCACGACAGAAAAAAGTGAATTCTCTCCGGAAAAATATGCGCTGTGTTTCCTCGTTACCATTTATCCACGTTATGTATTCGTATAGCATGATAAATCATATTCCACTATACACCAAGTGCTACTTTTCATACTAAACATGCCCTTCCACACGACTGCATACAAGATTTACTGACAGAAGAAGAGACGTATGTATCCCAGGGGAATTTAAGAGGTTGTTTTTTTGTTTGGTTGTTGAGGTTTTTTAAAATTATTTTAAACAAGCATATATTTAACTCCATTACCGTACGGACGACCAAACCAGTGAGCTGAGGATCATTGAACTTAAGGATTTGGACAGAATATCTCCTATCAACCTGAAGCACTCTTCATAAGATGTAGAATCTAAATCAAACAACGGTATTGAACATGTCACCGTCACTGAGGTGGTAAGTCTAAACTACAGCCAACCACATGACAAGTAGCCATGTAGTCTTAACAGAGATGGGTAGTAACGAGTTACATTTACTCCGTTACATTTACTTGAGTAAGTTTTGGGAAATTTTGTACTTTTAGGAGTAGTTTTGAATCACTATACTTTTTACTTTTACTTAAGTAGATTTGTGAAGAAGAAACTGTTCCTCTTATGGCGCTTTTGCATTAGTCTCACTTCAGCTCGGTTCTACCCGTTTTGCGCTTTCGCACTAGGGCTGAGACGTCTAGAGCCGCTCCAAGTCGGTACTTTTTTCTGTAACCATTTCAGCCAGGTTCTTAGCGGGCTGAGAAGGGACTATTTCTGACGTCACCACCTCCTCGCCACTGATTGGTCGGGGGCGGGGCCGTCAGACGTTTGAATCAGGAAGCGGGAGTCAGAGCGAGGCGACCCGCGGCTCGCGGCGATTTTATTATAAAGCACAAAATGTCTGTTTGGTGATCCAACTCTGAGGTGCAGATGTTCATAAACTTGGTGGCTGTCGAGAAAAAAATTAAAAAAGCGATGTAGACGGGCTGTTTTACTCTCAGCCGCTCGGCTCCAGCTGATTTCTGATCAGCGCTGACATGAACAAAGGTGTTGCGCAATCGAGTACGTCACAGCAGCTTCACCACAACCTGCCCGCTTCTCCCCTGGCAGTGCGAAAACACACAGTGGAACCGTGTAAAGCCGCGCCGAGCCGAGTCGGGCCAAGTAAGTCCTAGTGCAAAAGCGGCATTACTCCGCTACATTAGGCTACATTGAGCTGTTACTTTTCTTTTATTCCTTTTATCCACGTACGCGTCAATCTCATGACATCACTGGGTGATTCTTTGGGAAAAATGTTTGTTTTTGCATGTTTTGTCACATTTACACAGACTCAAACACACACAGAGTTTCTATGAGTTCATGGGCTTGTTCTAGTTCTGCCTGGTTAAAAAAGAAAAGTACAAAGGCTTGAAATTTTGTGCTACTTGTGCTTAATTTATTTTTTTATTCTTTTATTATTTCATTTATTTTATTATTTATTTAAGTACCTGAATTTACTTTAAGATTATTTTAATTTAAGCAATTTTATATTTTTTATTTATTTTATTTTATTTTATTTTATTATTTTATTGATTTAATTTGCCTGAAGATGATTATTCTGTACTTTTGTCTGTTTGAATGGTTGTGTTAAAAAAATAAATCAGACGTTACTCAACAGTTACTCAGTACTTGAGTAGTTTTTTCACCAAGTACTTTTTTACTTTTACTCAAGTAATTATTTGGATGACTACTTTTTACTTCTACTTGAGTCACATTATTCTGAAGTAACAGTACTTTTACTTGAGTACAATTTTTGGCTACTCTACCGACCTCTGAGTCTTAATATGGTGCATGAACTGCTTTTCCTAGATATCTGACAGGCTGGGTTACAAGGTCACAGTGCTTCTCTCAGCAGTTTAAGTGTAATTAAACTTTTGTGAGTCAGAGGCTTGTGAGAATCCTCTGTCAGACTGCCTGTTCAGCTGAAAATGTAGGAAAGTGACATTTCAACTGCTCCAATCATCCCATCATTGTCTGCTATATGTTACACAACCTATAATATAATTCCTCACATTCTGCACATATTTGCATGGATGGTGAATAGCAGACATATAGAGCAGCTCTCTCAGTCCTTGTTTTAGGTATGTCTGAATAAAACTGTAAAAGGGCGGCTGCAAAGAGGAAGAATATCCTCCAGCTGATGCAGCAGCGCGAATGCTGTCAGGAATCAGCGAATCAGCGTCTTTCCAGTGTAGTTCCTCATGTTCCTAACAGAGTTCTCCCTTCTCAGAGTTCAGGTTTACTCGTAGTTCCTACAAGATCCACATGTAGATCTGGAGGACGGTTCTGGTACCAGGAACCGTTACTATGGAAACAACTTTGCTGTTAATATGCCACTTTATTAAGTTTTAATATTTTTTCAGGCGTAAAAGTAACCGTTAAAACCCCCAACCTGGGCTCAGTTTATCCAAATAACGTCTGTTAAGAAGTTTGCTCCGAAGATTTCGGGATCAAAACTAGCTGCCGGCTCGGGAGCTGATTTATGGTTCCGGATTAAATCGACGCAGGCTCTGCGTTGGTGTAACGCGGAACCATAAATCAGCCTTTATTCTGGTGAGGTTTGAAAAAGACTTCGCAACAACAGGCAAACGAGTTATTATGTACATTCACTGAATGAATATTATGAAAGGAAAATATATATTTCTCGCTAGAAATGTAATGAAAACGCATTTTTATGCAGAAACTCTCAAAATATTGATTTTATTCACAATAAAAATAAGAAATGACCGCCATGTTTTTTTTTTATTCAGTCTGCAAATGATGACGTAAAGCATTCTGGGAAATTTCTCTAGCCCTCGGCCAGCTAGTCAGCATCTGAAAACCCTCGCTCTGAAGGGCTAAGCACTAGCCCTCGTTTTCCGCACTCCCCCTACATGCAAAGAGGAATTGGGACACCACTACCCTCACGGGAACGCGCAAAATGTAGGGGTAGTGCTGAAAAGTAGTGGTAGGGGGGGGGTTGGGACTGGGCCTGTAGCGGAGCCAGAGGGGGCAAGGGGGCGGTCGCCACGGGGCCCACAAGCTCATAGGGCCCCGTTTTGTGTGATACGTTCATATATAATCGTAAATTGTAGTCTATAATAATAATAAAATGTGCATTGTGCAGCCAGTGTAGACTAATTCTTACTTTACAACTGTCCTGAACGCATCGGGGCTGTGAGCCAACGCTGATTGGCTGTAAAGCCTGATTTATGGTTCTGCGTTAAATCGACGCAGAGCCTACGCCGTAGGGTACGGCGCAGTCTACGGCGAGGGTACGCGGCGTACGTGCGCATCGCTGCGTACCCTACGCCTTGGGCGCTGCATTGGTGTAACGCGGAACCATAAATCAGCCTTAACAGTTACAGCCATTTTGCCAACTCGGCAAATTTGCGGCCATGAAGGAGACGAGCGCTAAACTTTAAAAGAGGACTAAGCATGTACAAAGTTTTGAATGTTACCCTGTTTTCCACGTTACCTGGATTATTATTGTTGTTTGATGGGTAGGATGAGATGTTGTTGAACGTTAAAATGACTATCATAAGGGCCAGTGGTGGACAGTAACGGAGTAAATTTACTTGAGTACTGTACTTAAGTACATATCCAGAGGATTTGTACTTTGAGTATTAGATTTCTTTGGTACTTATTACTCTTACTTGAATACATTTCCAAGACAAATATTTTTACTTTTACTCGAGTACATTTCTAGGAAGAATGAAAAGTACTCGTTACTTTCAGGTCTGCTCTTTTTTCTTCTTCCCTAAAATCCTATTGGACACAAGCTGTTTTTGTCAAAGGAGGAGACCTATCACAGTGCACGCTCTCCACTGGGATGTACGTAAAGCGGAAATACGTCAAGCCTCCTCAAAACGATACCGCCAAAGTAGCCTGCGTTTGTCAAGACAGAGCCGCAACAAGTCAAGACATAGCCGCAACAACGGCTACGCCTGTGTCAGGAGAAGAAAGACAATCCGCTGAGTCGTCTGAGTCTGATAATGAGCCGGACTCGGAGCAGGGACTTTCACAAAATCCTTGGCCGTATCTTAACTCAATGTTTGAGTTCGACCGAGTAAAAAACGAGGGCACAGACAAACCACAGACATTTATTTTCAAATGTTTATTGTGTCTGCCGAAGCAGAACTACCTCTCTGCTTTCAACAACTCAACATTGAATTCTCAGAAACAAGAGTTAAAAGATCCTTAAATTAATTTAGAAAAAATATAGTAATTTACTGATGTGGAAAATAAGAAATTTACTCTTACTCTTACTTTTACTTAAAGTTAATTTAAAAGCATTTACTTTTGGATACTTAAGTACCTTTAAAAGCAAGTACTTTTCTACTCTTACTCGAGTAATATTTTGACTGAGCTACTTTTACTTGTAACGGAGTAAATTTTGACCAGTAGTATTTGTACTCTTACTCAAGTACTGGGGTCGAGTACTCTGTCCACCTCTGCTAAGGGCCCATGGAGAATGCTCCGTCCCCTCTGTACTGAGACCCACGCTCCACAACTGGACTGGGCCTTAGTAAACCTCTAGTTAGTGTTCAGTAAAACCTCTAGTTAGTGTTTAGTAACCCCCCCCCCCCCCCCCCCCCCCCACTTCTCTTCTCTACATGTTTGCAGGCCAGAGCTTCACCAGTGTGAGCGACCAGCGAACGTCTTGCAGCATTTCAAACTGCATAATTGCTGGTGATGCAACCGAGGGCTTGCGTGTCCTGCTCGTAACATCCGCCGCTCTGCGCTCCAGTGGGAAGTTGCATGTGTGAGCTGTCTGGCATGGCATACGTAATCAACTAGGCAAAGATATCTTTTACTAAATTAACTGTTTTTTTTTAACTGGAGCCATACTATGTAGTGACCTTTTGCTGAATGTCAGAATAAAAGCACAACATAGGTGTGGAACCACTGAACTGACAAATTGTATGCTCACATGTACAGTATGCTAGTTAAAGAGTTACCGATACACAACACACTAACAGCCCGTAACACATTTTATTTTTTATTTACAGAGGCATCGGGTTTGAGCAAACCAGTGTCTAATCCAACTGCATCATGGTGCATTTCTGCATTCAAGTATCAGTTACCCCTCAAAAGCTAAGATGATGGCCCTGACCAAACTCTACAACAGGGGTCTTCAACTAGATTATTCAGGGGGGCCACATCTGCAAAAAGACTGCACGGAGAGGGCCACACCGCCTGCACAAAGCGCACATGTGGAAAATTTGGGGGGTTTAAAAATGTATTTTGCACTCAAAGACGAAGATTTATGTATATATAATACGTTTGTGCACAGGGATGAGCAGGAGAATATATCTGTCTAGTTTACATATGAATTATGTATTAATTGTCTCCAGATTTAGTCATTGTGACTGTTAAATATAATATTCAGATAAGGAAATATTATTTTAAATGCAAGTTCATTTTTAAACCATGCATTGTACAAACTTAATGAAGTTGATATTGACCTACTTTTAATAAAACACGCCATAATGACAAAGCACCACTTTCCACCAAGATTTCCTTATTTGAATATTATATTAAGCATTTCAGTCCATAGTAGCCAGTTTGATGCTATAAATAAGCAACCAAAATATTTACCATAAGCTCCTTTATTTATGACACATCTGTGCATTTTATCAGCAAAACAAAACAATCACATGAAATTATAGGAGGCTTAGAAGTCCGTCTAAAATGCAAAGTCCTCATTTAGAGATTCAAATGAAAAACATTTCAGCCCAATCCTAGAAGTCTAATGATGTAAACAAGTCCTCTATAAACGGAGGTTAATAACAAATAATGTGACAAACATTATCACTGTGCAACACTGGCAAACAATCCCAAGTAGTAAAAAACATCTCCAGCAGAGATTAACATGTACAAACACTGTCCAATGAATCATTAACCAACTGAAAAGGCTACCAAGCATCTTAAACTTTTATTAATTAACAAAATGCAATATGTAAACCATGTTAGATTTCGCTTGCCGGCCGGAAGTGACGTCCGATCGACCGCCCTTTTTTTAAAATATGACCAGGGGCCACATAAAAGCTCCTGGCGGGCCACATGTGGACCGCGGGCCGCCAGTTGAATATCCCTGCTCCACAACCTTTATACAGGTTAACAAAAGGCAAAGTGGTTCTTGAATACACATGAATATGCTGTTTATTTTCTGTTTGTTTCATTTACAAAGCAGACAGGATGACGGGGTTAAACCCCAAGTATTGTTGAATCCAGCCGCATAAAGAGCTAAACCTGTGGAGAAACTGCGACAGACTGTTTTTCTCCCTGTCTACAGGCATTGTGAGGAGAACAAAGCAGCTTACAGATTCAACCTTCTGGATAATAGAAGCTGGATGTCATTTTCTGCCTATTCTTCATTAGACTCCCGTGTTTGAAAGGGACTAATGACTGCACGCTGTCCACTTCCTGAGGTGCTGAAGAAAAACCAAATTATTCCGCCTTGCAGGCCACATTTCTCTTTCAGACAAGCACGTGCACTTTGACACCAACAATTTTCAAGTTTTTTCTGCAGATTGAGTGTGATATCCTGGCACACAATCCTGGATACAACGCTAAAGTTCACAGCATTAATACATGATGTCAAAATAATTATAATGAGAAAGAATAAGCCAAGTTCTCTTAATCCTTTTGACTAATAAACACAGCTTTACTTTCTGAAGGCTTTACATTTGTCATTTTAGCATGATAACGACAGCAAAGCAGCATCGTGTAAATGTTATTAAGGTGTCGCCTGCAATATATATATATATATATATATATATATATATATATATATATATTAGGGATGGGCGGTATGGACTAAAAAATGTATCACGATAATTTCTTGCATTTATCCCGATAACGATAAAAATGACGATAAAAAAATACCAATTAAACTCCACCTTTGTAACTATAAATCTATCTCACTCTCAGATCCACCATGTTTGTTACACAAAAACGTATCAACGGGAATTTATTCTTTCTTTCCTTCTTTCCTTCTTTCCTTCCTTCCTTCCTTCCTTCCTTCCTTCCTTCCTTCCTTCCTTCCTTCCTTCCTTCCTTCCTTCCTTCCTTCTTCCCTCCCTTTTATCTTCCTTCCTTCCTCCCTTCCTTGTTTTCTTTCTTCCTTCCTTCCTCCCTTCCTTCCTCCCTTCCTCCCTTCCTTCCTCCCTTCCTTGTTTTCTTTCTTTCTTCCTTCCTTCCTTCCTTCCTTCCTTCCTTCCTTCCTTCCTTCCTTCCTTCCTTCCTTCCTTCCTTCCTTCCTTCCTTCCTTCCTTCCTTCCTTCCTTCCTTCCTTCCTTCCTTCCTTCCTTCCTTCCTTCCTTCCCTCCCTCCCTCCCTCCCTCCCTCCCTTCCTTCCTTGTTTTCTTTCTTCCTTCCTTCCTTCCTTCCTTGTTTTCTCCCTTCCTTCCTTCCTTCCTTCCTTCCTTCCTTCCTTCCTTCCTTCCTTCCTTCCTTCCTTCCTTCCTTCCTTCCTTCCTTCCTTCCTTCCTTCCTTCCTTCCTTCCTTCCCTCCCTCCTTCCTTCCTTCCTTCCTTCCTTCCCTCCCTCCTTCCTTCCTTCCTTCCTTCCTTCCTTCCTTCCTTCCCTCCCTCCTTCCTTGTTTTCTCCCTTCCTTCCTTCCTTCCTTCCTTCCTTCCTTCCTTCCTTCCTTCCTTGTTTTCTCCCTTCCCTCCCTCCCTCCTTCCTTCCTTCCTTCCTTCCTTCCTTCCTTCCTTCCTTCCTTCCTTCCTTCCTTCCTTCCTTCCTTCCTTCCTTCCTTCCTTCCTTCCTTCCTTCCTTCCTTCCTTCCTTCCTTCCTTCCCTCCCTCCCTCCCTCCCTCCCTCCCTCCCTTGTTTTCTTTCTTCCTTCCTTCCTTGTTTTCTCCCTTCCTTCCTTCCTTCCTTCCTTCCTTCCTTCCTTCCTTGTTTTCTCCCTTCCTTCCTTCCTTCCTTCCTTCCTTCCTTGTTTTCTCCCTTCCTTCCTTCCTTCCTTCCTTCCTTCCTTCCTTCCTTCCTTCCCTCCCTCCCTCCTTCCTTGTTTTCTCCCTTCCTTCCTTCCTTCCTTCCCTCCCTCCTTCCTTGTTTCCTTCCTTCCTTCCTTCCTTCCTTCCTTCCTTCCTTCCTTCCTTCCTTCCTTCCTTCCTTCCTTCCTTCCTTCCTTCCTTCCTTCCGTCACCTGCAAGTCCTACTCAATTGTTCATAATGTTCAATATCTGATTTTCCTTCTTTTACTGTTACTTTTTGTAGTAAAAAATTAAACTAAAACATTAAACTAAACTAACTAACATAAACTAAAACAGAATCAATAACAGATTTTTTCAGATAAAAAATAGAAGATTATTGTTTAAATATGTTTTTATAAATCAATGTGTGCAGTCAACACAGATCCAGATCCAAACATCATCACTGTCCTGTCAGTAAAGGAGGGTTCAAGTGCTTTATCTCCTCTCCTGTTTCTAAGATGTGCCATATATGACCTTAAAATTACCTCATTTCACAACGAAATATAAAATACATAGCGCAAATGTGAAAATTAATAATGAATAAAGGGGAGATTCATATAGAGATGAAGGAAGAGGTGAAAGGCTATGAAATTTCTCTCCCTGATGGGATGTGAAAATGCCATTTTACTAATTTCTCTCTTGACACTAAAAAAGTCTCTGCACAGGTCGGCACACATTCACTTACAGTTCACATTTATCTGCGCAGCAATTCATTTCCTTCAGCGGTGTGGACGGAGCCAGGCTTTTAAAGCTTATTCTGGCACAGGGAGAGGACAGAGATGGAGGGGAGGAACAAGGTGAGCTTGGAGAGGATGAAAGATGGAGCCGGCCGGCCCGACATCGCCCCTTGGCTCGGATGAGGCTTTTCAAGCCTTCGGCTTGTTATTTAGCTGTTGTCACATCAAGTTGGATAAAAATTTAATTTGAGTTCAGGTATAAAGCACCACCTTTCTAGTCGTCCTGATGCTCCTTCGCATCCGTGCAGATAAGGCCGCAGACGAACGCTTGCAGTTAGATAACACAAAATTAGATATTCAATAACCTGAATACAATAACATAACACGTCATTTTAGCTGCATCTTCCTTCCACCGCCGCCGCACCCGTCAGGGATCGATGATTAACACGCCGGGGGAATTTTTAGCACATTCACGATATATTTCATACATTGGCGTATTAAAAATGCATAATTAAATACATCATAATGTGTAGTCATAACGTGCAGCATAACTTTTGCTAATATAATATCAAATGAGAACAGACTGTAAAGACTTTAGTAATTGAACATTTTGGTTGTTTTCAATAAATACATAAGGAAATAAAGCAGGTGTCAGTAAGCTACACATAAACCGGTTCACAAAGCAGGAATCCCCTTGTGGCTCTTTATTTTTTTTGAACATTCTATTTATTATACATTTTCAAAATGATACATGTCCAGTGCAGTATATATACAAATAATTTGAGATATGAAAAAGGCTCCTCTTACCATTAATTCCAGATCTCAGTCTTTCCAAAGAAATATAGTCCGTTATCATCGACTTCCACAGATGTGTTGAGGGAGGTTCTTCTCCCATTTAGTCGGCCCAACATAAGCAAAAACTGTTTAGTGTTTTTATGTCGTCTTAGTGATTCAGGGAAACATCCCAATAGTCATAGTAATGGGTTTGGTTGTAATTGTTGTTCGATTATCACACTAACCTCATCACGTACAGTTTGCCAGAAACGTTGAATCTTTTCACAAAGACAGTGCAATTTTGTTCCTAAAGTAGTCTTACATTTTTGGAGAGGTTTGGAGAGGCCCCTGCTGTTTATTTACTATAAATATATGGAGATACATAGACGTTCTGTATAATATTATATTGCATTTCTCTGAGTCTGTTGCATATGGATATTTTCAAAGGTAGGACTAACATTTCCTCCCATGTATCTCTGTCTGTTGTTGTTTTCAACTGAGTCTCCCATGATTTTCAAATTGATTGATTGATTGATTTAAGACTGACAGTCTGCCTGTAGTCAAGTGTTGCAAGTTGGAATAGAGTTTTGAGACAAAGTGACCTTGTTTAAGATAAGGGCCAATCCCAATACTCCCCCTACTTTCTACCACTACTCCTAAAAAAGAAGGGACAGATTTTAGGGCACTTGAAATCTTCCCAGGGGTCTGTCCCAATACACCCCCTATCTCTACTTTCAGCACCACCACTAAAATCAGGAAGCTGAGAGCCAAAAGCTGTTTTAATTTCAGCTGTAGCGCTGTTAATATGCCACTTTATTAAGTTTTAATATTTTTTCATGCGTAAAAGTAACCGTTAAGATCCCCAACCTGGGCTCAGTTTATCCAAATAACGCCTGTTAAGACATTTGATCTGATGTTTTCGGAGATGAGAAGAGCCGCCGGTCCGGGAGAAACCTGCAGCTCTGTGGAGAATTACCGCTGGCTGAAATAAATCATTTAGGAAGAAAAATGTTGGTTTAATAGATGAAATCTAACAGTTGTAGCTACGCCTGTTAAGAAATTTGCTCCGAAAAGTTCGGGATTTCTGCCTGCCGGTTCGGGAGCTGATTTATGGTTCCGCGTTAAATCGACGCAGAGCCTACGGCGTAGGTTACGGTGTACAGCGCGCGTCGCCGCGTAACCTACGCCGTAGGCTCTGCGTTGGTGTAACGCGGAACCATAAATCAGCCTTTATTCTGGCGAGGTCTGAAAAACACTTAGCAACAACGGGCAAACTAGTGATTATATACATTCACTGAGTGAATATTATGAAAGTAAAATATATATTTCTCGCTAGAAATGTAATCAAAATGCATTTTTATGCAGAAACTAACTCAAAATATTGATTTTATTTACTAAAAAATAAGAAATGTCCGCCATGTTTTTTTTTATTCAGTCCGCAAATGACGACGAAAAGCATTCTGGGAAATTTTTCTGTCACTAGTTCAGCTAGTGAGCATCGGAAAACCCTCTACCCGTAGGGACAGATTCAGCCACTACCCTCGTTTTCCACACTCCCCCTAGGTGGAAAGAGGAATTGGGACACCACTACCCTCACGGGAACGCGCAAAATTTAGGGGTAGTGCTGAAAAGTAGGGGTAGTGCGTGTATTGGGACAGGGCCTAAGAGTGTCTTTTCCAGTAAATGAAAGTAATCTGGAAGACTGAGAGTATTCGTTTTTGTATATACATAATGTCTGACCTATAGGTATTTGTAAAACTCTTTTGTTTGTAGTTTGTATGTGGCCTGTAATGCTTCAAATGTTTTGAATCTTCCCCTATCCCAAAGCTCGTAAATGTGGTGAATTCCTGCTTCATACCAGTTATGAAAGTTAGATCCATCGGTTAAATCAGGATTATCCGTCATTGTTGTTAAACTCGTGGCTCTTTTTAACCCTAGAAGACCCGTGTTTTGATGATTGAGCTGATGAAGGTGATCGTAGGTCGGAGCTACGATCAGTTCGCTCCTCCCATGTTTTCAGTTTGACCTCCAGAGGAAAAACAAACCTCTCCGAGTCTCACGCAGACTGCTGTCCCTTTCCTGAGTGAAGCTTTGGGCTAATGATCAGATTAATACCTTTGTCAGCTTACTTATAGATAAGACAAACAATGAGACCGGGGCTTTTGAATGGATGTAAAAGCGTTATTGATTACCCCGTTGAAATACGAGCAGGAATGAGTAGCTTTATCACGAGGCGTTCAGGAGACGTCCGGTATTCTCCCACTGTCACTCAGGACTTAGTCTGATTCCTCCTCAGCCCAAAAGCCCAATTTAGTCTCGGCAAGAATCTATCAAGCATGTGATGTTATCTGCAAGAACCGCTTCTTCTCATCATTCCTCCATCTTCTTTATCTCTCTTTTCACTTCTCTCTCAGCCTCTACTCTTATCTCCAATTGTACCATTTGTAGCCTCTGTTTTTCACCCTCTTTCTCTCTCTTTCTCTTTCTCTCTCGGACCTCACAATAAATTCAGCGGATTCTGAGTTTGAATAGATCGGTATGCACGCTTGACAAGAAAAATGTCTACATCCCGTACACGTGAAGCCTCTCAGCGACGTGATGGATGAGTTGCATTTAGCTTCAGCAAACCTTTGAGACGTTTTCCCTGATATGATTTGATTAATGGCCGAGCAGGAGACGTCCACTACACGAGACAAACTACCGGCGAGGGAAATTCCCTCCACAAGATTTCTGATAAACCACTTAACGGCTGGTTCTGTCAGTCAGCGCTGTCACACCTGCACCTGAGCGGCTCCGCGGTGCATCTTTTCAGAGGAAACTAGAGTGAGACGTCTTCATCAGGGAGAGGAACAACACGGCCGGTATCGTAAATGCACGGTCCGAAGCCTCATACTGTTCTGGTAATGAGCTCTGGAGATAAAAGGTGACCCTGCGGGGAGGGAAACCCAGGAGCGCCGGAGACTCTGAACCCAAACACGCTCGCATCACCTGTCGGCATCAAAACCGCAGGCAGGATATTCAAATCTTCAATTATGAAAATGAGGTGTTATTTAAGCTTGGATGTTGTGAAGCAAAGACCTTAATGAATCCAATCTCCGATGGTCCGGTGTCCCCTCGGCATGGAGGGAGACCGAGTCCCCCCGGGGCTTCGTGACCTGGGAGCAAATCTTCTAATATGAGACAGATGTTGAGCGTAATAAGAGCTGCATCTTAATTTTAATGAATCCCGCAGGGTCGTAATAAGTGCCATTAAACAGCATGCAACACTTCAAATTCTGCAAAAGCACATCGGTTGTAGACGATGTGGACTGAGTTGAAGAAGGGAGCACGGCCAACGGGCATTTTTTAAGGCTGGTTGTCGGTTCATCTAAGCCAGGGGTCGGCAACCCGCGGCTCCAGAGCCTTATGCGGCTCTTTAGCGCCGCCCTAGTGGCTCCTGGAGACTTCTCAAAAATGTTTGACGTTTTTTTTCCTTTTTTTTCTTCTTTTTTTCCTTTTTTTCTCTTTTTCTTCTCCTTTTTTTTAACTTTTTTTTGCTTCTTTTTTTTCTTCTTTTTTTCCTTTTTTTTCTTTTTTTTCCTTTCCTTTTTAATCTCGACATTTCGACTTTTTTTGTCGAAAGTTTGACTTTTTTCTCAACATTTCAACTTTTTTCTCGAGATTGTACTTCAACATTAATCTCGACATTTCGACTTTTTTTCTCGAAGTGCATAATAAAAAAAAAAATCTTGCCCCAGTTATAACTAATATAGCTACATGCAGCATGTGTTGCCTTCATTCTAAGGCTGATACAAGACTTTTAATTTTTTGCGGCTCCAGACATATTTGTTTTTGGTCCAATATGGCTCTTTCAACATTTTTGGTTGCCGACCCCTGCTCTAAGCTGTTTAAAGTTCTTGGCTCTGTTTGATATATAAATAAAAAGTCCCAGTGTAACGGGATCATAATTAGAAGACTAAATGGACTCTTTTCTGAATACATAAATATGCAGACATTCACAGTACTCGAGTTGTAAAAAAAAAAAATCAAGGGGGATGGTGGATTTTATCATATGGGGACAGATAATTTGTGCTGATTACAAATAATATAATATATTACAAATAATAGCAGTGACCAAAACACCTGCAGAAATACTGCAGGAATGACATAGCAGCAGTTAAATGCAGCCTTCTGTAAGCTTTAAATATCCACTGGGCTTACATCAAATACATCAAAACACAACAATAAAAAACAGTTTTTTTTAAGTAAAATGGATCACTGCAAAAACTCAAAATAAGAATATTTGTCCTATTTCTGGTTAAAATGTCTCTTTTTAGTAAAAAAAACTTATTACACTTAAAACAAAACTCATCACTGGAAAAAACAACAATTTTCACCTGTTTCAAGTAGATTTTCACTTAAAATAAGTAGAAAAATCTGCCAGTGAACAAGATTTTTTTTGCTTGTAATGAGAAGATAAATCTTGTTCCACTGGCAGATTTTTCTACTTATTTCAAGTGAAAATTTACTTGAAACAGGTGAAAATTGTCAAATAAGTTATTTTTCTGGTGATGACTCTAAATGTTGAAATAGCAGTAAAACCACATTCATTGAAGAAATGACATAAGGGATGGAAAGGGGGGATGGCAGTTTTACAGGGGGGATGATTTGGACCGTTTTTACTTCAGGGGGGGATGCCATCCACCCTGATCCCCCCTCAACTCCAGTACTGGACATACATCCAACACATCAATATTAACCGCATGTTACTGACATGAGCACCAGTCTTTCAGAGTATTAGTTGTTTCAAAATAAAATGATTAATTCGTTTTCAGTCAACTGCAGATATTCTAAGTTGTGGAAACAACATTGAAGTAAAGAATATGAAGAGGGCAGCAGAGCGTCCCAGGTGAAGCAGCTGATGGAAGGAGAGCACGTAAGAAACACTCTGACACATGCTCATCATTAAAGTCATGCAAACCTCAGCTCTGCACATTTAGTGTCTCATTAAAGGCGGGTTTTGACATCACGTTTGCCGAGTTACTACAGCTATGATCCCACGTACGGAGAAACTGGTGCATCACCATTTTTTTTCTGCTGAACTACAACCCTGAATGAGCTGAATGCACACCTCGTCCAGGAGCTCATTTCACATGTTTCTATCGTTACTGTCTTGGACTGGAGGTTACCGAGTGGGAGCGTTGCAGGATTTACATCTTTCATACTATAAACGCCCCCTAGAATAATCTTTTGCTGCCCTTCCATTAAAGAAAGATGAACATCCCAGTGGACAGAGACACAACTTTGACATCACTTTTGAACTGTGGATCATATTCATTATTAATATATTAATTTGATCACAGCAAATTAAAGCAGCATTATGTAACTTTTCCACCTTAATCTAATATTTCATCATCATCATTGTGATGGAACATCAACTTCCAACAGGTTTAATGAACCTCTGTCATGGTCTGAGGGGTCTGTATCGCCTTCACTGGCACTATGTAACTTTGAGGAGCATGGTAGGAACCCTGCCACACTAAAAAACTACACATTTTTACGGCTGTGACTGCTTTACGGCATACGTCACTTCCCCCTCCGTCCCGATTCGTAGTCGAGACCAAAGCTGGGCGGGGCTTGGAGCGCAGAGCTCAGCAGAAGCTGGTATCATGGCCGAAGCAGCGGAAAAACCAAGAAAATAAAAGCTTTATCAGAGGAGACGAAAAAAGAAAGCGGGAGAGTAACAAGCTAAATGCCCGGACAAAAAAAAACGCCCGGCGTTCACTCGCTGGCGTGGTTTTGGTCATTCTAAAATTACTGACAATATCAACAACAGACACATAGAATAATAATAGTGATCATAAAATTGTGTAATTGGCAACGAGGAAGCTTTATAAAATAATAATACAATTGAATAGAATTACAGCACTAGAGGAAAGAATGCAATGCAAAGAAAATGTATAGAACATTTCTAGTATTTTTCCTGGGAACTGTAAAATTGTGCAGGGCTGATCTGCAAAATATAAGGAATGGGCATTCAATTATTCACAGGTTATAAAGTATTTTTTTATTTTGTCAGTAAGTATGTTGGACTAGCGTATGAGTTTTTAGGGCGCATTATCTGGCTGAAACAGGAAAGGGGGCAGGCCCGGGTCTACGAGGGTGCAAAAGCATGCATTGCACCCTCAGTTTATGTGTTTGCATGCTCAGTTGAAAAGACGAAAAGAAAACTGACAAATGCGCGTGCCTGATTTATGGTTCCGCGTTAAATCTACGGCGTAGCCTACGGCGTAAGATACGCGGGGACGCGCACCATACGTTCGCGTCACCGCGTATCCTACGCCGTAAGCTCTGCGTTGGTGACACACGGAACCATAAACCAGCCAGTGTCCATCACTCATCTGCTTCCAGCAGTTTCCTTCACCAGCAAGACGCTGCTCTCTGCTGCTCCGTTAACACAAAGTAACAATGGATATTCGGAAGTTGTTCAAGCACAACGACGCAAGCAAGTTTACAGGACTGTCTCAGAAAATTTGATTATTGTGATAAAGTCCTTTATTTTTCTGTAATGCAATTAAAACAAAAATGTCATACATTCTGGATTCATTACAAATCAACTGAAATATTGCAATCCTTTTATTATTTTAATATTGCTGATTATGGCTTACAGTTTAAGATTAAGATTCCCAGAATATTCTAATTTTTTGAGATAGGATATTTGAGTTTTCTTAAGCTGTAAGCCATGATCAGGGGAGGGGCGGGGGTGACTTCACTAATAAAACCAAGTTGAACTTAAAGATTTTCAACATCGTCATATTATATTGTTTAGCCAAAAATAGATACATTACCTCTTCGCTATCCATCCTGCAAACGACCGCTGGAAACAGAAAAGTAGTTTTGAAAGTCCGTCTTATTTCATTCATTATCAAAACAAATGCAGCGAC